>NC_141327.1:28877173-28887173 GCF_037954235.1 Aulostomus chinensis
ATACTGTCTTTTTCTGTGTATCTGCGGTGATGCTGATGGTGATGGTGTAGCCTTCACCGTGCTCCTCCGAGCAGCTGTGACTGGTTCGCCTCATAACATCACATTCCCTCCAACACATTTTCACACGTTCTTTCCCACACCGTCTCCTCCTCTGGCCTGAGCTCCTTCAAGAGTTTTATTTATTTTAGGAACAGTTGCTCAACATTTATTAGCTCATATTTTCTCAGCTTCATCAAAGAACCCGAAGGAACTCGAAGCCAACCTGCGTGTTGGAGGTTTCACTGCAGCGTGACACAGACACGCAACCACAGACACACACACATGCATGAGTACAGCCTTAATCAAGCATGAGGATTGTATTCATATGCTGCTTCTTCCTAAAAATGACCTACATACCTGAGAATATGCATGTATTTTGAGACTTTTCCTGCACTGGAGACAGTAGACTACAGCAATGCTACTGACAGTGTCGCACCTGGAAACACTCTTCAAATATCAATGAGTAAACTGAGGAAGTCCAAATAGTCCAGTATTTTTCGTCCTCAGTCGTGGGACCCCAAATACCAGCCTGAGGCCCCTCCCACGGCTGATTCATCACCTTTAACCTCAACAGTGAACCCACCTCAACAAATCAAAACCCAGTGAAAGACCAAGATGCTCCAATCAGGTGCCAGAAGCTTCAGTAACTTTCCTTCCTGTAATCTTCTCTGTTTTAGGATGTCGGTGTGCAGGTTCATTGGTGCACCACAGCTAGAAATTCATCGGTGATGCGAAACAGACGGAGGAGGAGTTTGACCTCGGCTGTGCCGCCGCCGCCGCCGCCGCTGCGTCACCTGCTACCAGCATCGTCTAACCCTGGTAGCACAACACCTCAGCATCAGCAGCGGCACAAGCACCCTGGAGGACACACAAAACCAACGCTCCAACATCCCAAGCCACCCCCACCCCCCAGCGCCACGCCAGCACACGCACAGCACATACATGTCTGGCACATGTGATGCCAGTCTGTCAGTGTCAAACCAAACATGAGCCCTCGAGTGAACAAAGGGTTTCACCCTCCGCTCAAGAGTTGTGAAAAATGAGGCAAAAGCTTGTTCAGATTAGCAACAAATTACATCTCTAAAGACGTAATAAATGATAAATATAGATGAGGGAACGTTATAAAAATGTGCTGCAACAGTTCATGCAGCAACTCTTCATTTCTAAAATAACTCATTTAATGTGAAGATCATAAATTGATGATTCTAATAATGAAAGCATTTCTCTTGAGGTGATACGACTCCCTCCTGCTCTCATCTACTGTTTTCATTTTACTGCACAGATTTTATGATTTCATTTGTTTTAATTGGTATCAAATAATACATTGCGCATAAAAAAATTATCATCTTGATCTGCGTTATAAAATACAACAATCGTGAGAAACGGGATTTTTTTTTCCCAGTAGTTTGTTAAAAAAAAGAAAGAAAGAAAAATAATGACAAATTATTCTGTTGCTGTGTGGGTAAATGAAATAAAAATCATTTTTCATAACATTTTTCTAATAAACATGTTGTTCACGCACCAACAGTGATGGCTGCACCTGTGTGTGTGTGTGTGTGTGTGTGTGTGTGTGTGTGTGTGTGTGTGTGTGTGTGTGTGTGTGATTGATGTCCCTCCCTGGGTGTGTGTCAGTCCCAGGTGGTGTACGAGCTCTCGTAAACAGTCTCTTTGATTGAGAGGCTGTGATGCTCGTTTGACAGACGGCCTTGTGCTGCCAACGGAGCCTCACATCGCCATAGTTACACACTGTCATGTGACCACAGAGACCCAGAACTGAAGAGGCGAGTTACTGCAAATAGACAATGGAACGACAGTATTAATTAGTTAACGAGGATAAGGTCAGCGAGGATTTCACTGCTGGGCGATGGACCGTGTTGAATATGATCAGTCAGTTTGTCAGGAAACATATTTGGAACTTTCTTATCGAGCTTCTTCTGTTCTTGCTGCCTTTATTTTTAGGTGTACACATACATGACCCACACGCAATGAAGTGCACCTTGTGCAGTAGAAGTACACAAGTTAACTGCATGTCTGAACCAGCAGCGAGTACTTCATACTCCACATATTAAATTAATAGCAGCTGCATGATTCGTTAGAAATTCCTGGAAGCTGCTTTAACTTTGGCGGTTGTACTTTTCTGTTACACCCATGAACGACGCGGCCACATGACCACGTGAGATGAATCTGGGCGACACCAAAGTTTGAAAACAAGATATTTTCTGTTGCCACCGGCGACGTAGGGAGTAAGACTGCGTACGCCACTACATCACATCAAGAACATCAGCTGGACATTTCATACATCACTCAGATTGTCACAGCAAATGTTCCAAATATGTCCTCGCTTGTTCCCGGCAGGCACACAGCCGGCCGCCAACTTTATCAGACAGTAATCTGTGGTTGAATGACGGCTGTGATGTCACGGTGACGCCAAGGAAATGTCCCACGCCGACAGATGCAGAGCAGAGGAGCCCAAACTTTTCGCTTTGGTGGGGCAAAACTCGAGCTAAATTGTGGGCAGCGAGCTAAAGGCTAACGCAAGCTGTGTTGACTAAATGTCTTTTGTCTTTGGGGCCTCTCATATTTTTCTTCCTGTACAATGAGTCACTCGGCTGCCTGACTGAAATTATGAGAAAATTATAGGTCATTAGGAATCCAACTGCATATATTTAACTCACAGAAAAGAAAACGGCATAAATGGTGATTTACAGTGTGGTTTTGTTAAAAAAAACCAAACATTTATGACATTTAGAGCTCTGACGGTGTTGTTTTGCTGGTTTTAACCTTAGCTGTTAAAGTGGGAGAAGCAAAGTCAGAACATCAAACAAGCGATTTTATTTAAATATTCTTTAATCTTTTTGATATTTTTGTCATATCTTTGCTAACATTAAGAGTTTGAGATCCAACCAGTGTTGGGTTTTTAATGTCATTTTCATTTTCAGCTGAAATCATCAACGTGTCGTGGACATTAAAATGACATCTGCTGCCAAATTGGAACATTAGTCCCTAAAATAAAGAGGAAACTTTGGCTCTGCAGGGAACGGTTCCAGCAGCCCAAAGGTGTTTTCTCTCTGAATGGACCGTCCGTCCAGGTCACCTCTGCTTAGATGGAAATGATTAAACCTGATGGGGTTTCAAAGGTTCAAAGGATTCAGATGTCTTCAGTAACAAAATGATTTTCAGTGTGATCGAAACTAAATTGAACTCTGGTACAAACACACACTCACAGACACTCGCGGACACTCACACCTCATTCCCAGAAACATATCTCCTGTCACACACACCTCGCTTGCTCTGAAAACCCGCCGTGATGGAGATTAATAGCAACATTTACAGCCTGCTGAGCTCCACCTGTCAAGGCTGGGGCCCCCGGGGCAGCTTTGGTCTGTGCCCAGGAATGAGACACCGTCCTGGGGCAAGATCCATCATGGAAGTCAGCGACAGGCTGGATCTGTGGAGCCAGTCTCCGCAGCTGGACCACCAACACAGGGCCATCCGTCCAGGATGACAGGCAAACTGAGCGAATCCAACTGGAGCAGACTCGATAGCTGGGGGGGGGGGGGGGGGGGGGGGCTGCATGGATATCGAGAGTCTGTGAAACTTCAGACAAGCAAAAGCATGACACAGCTGAGTCACGCATGTGCGTGTATCATATGAGCAGGTATTTCAGAGCTTGTAGTAGTCAGTGGAAGTTCTTTAACACTCGACCTGCCCCTGCGTCACTTAATTACTCCACACAACAAACGCGACTGACGTGAGTTTTATGTAACATCGCTAACAATGACTCATGATCATCATCAAGTATTCTCCTCAGGAAAAGAAGAGAGGTATACTACTCTTGTACTACTACTACTACTACTACTGTGTTTATTTGGCTCTTGATAGATGCCAAATACATGTCCAGAAATCAGTAAAAGTGTTTCTACATAAAAATCCCTGTCATTTCTCTTCCTGTAAAAAATGATTAAAACATTTGGCGACTCACTCTGCACTAAGGGGCGTGTACTACTATGGCGTCCAATGACAGCGCTGTCTCTGGGTTTTACGTCCATCCCCCTGCCATCATGTGATGCACTGTGGCTCCAAAACTGTTGTTCTTTTAGATTCGCGTCGTGGGAGAAGATGACAAATGATGATAAATTGTTTTGGGCATCACACAAACTCCTCAAAACCAGAGAAGCACCGATCCGCAGCGATTCCCCGACCAGAACGCTTGAATATCAACAATACTGCTGTTGTTGTTGACGAGACGTTTGAGGTGACATCATGAAGCTGAAGTAAAGCACACAACCATACATTGCAGAGCTGTTTATCTGGGCTGTATGAGTTGAAGCGTGTGGATCGGCACCTCGGCTCCGCGATCTGGTCTGAGTAACATCAGTATTATTTTCTGATATTCTTCATCTGATTTCTCATCTCTGCACAAATGTTCTCATTTCACTCTCAAAATTGGCCTCATTTGTTCTGATTACACTTGAAAAATCTTAGAAGAGCTGCACAATTGAATTATTCATCCCCATGCAGGCCAGCAGAGCGCTAACAGGAACTTGATTGCTGGGCTGTAGAAAGCGTCACACAACAACATTAGGAGAGTCATTTGTTAGCAGGGAGCTAACCAGAAGTCGCCAACATGCTCTGTCACGCACGGGGTCATGATCATTCTCTGCTACTGGCTAATGGAAATGCCAATCAATATCCACATCAAGTCCCTCCCTCGCTTCTGCCGGAAACACAAAACATCCATCAAACACTTGTACAGCACATTCAGGCTCTGGGTGGGCAACAGTAATATGCAAGAATAAACTGATACTACCCATGAAATTAGTTTTAACGCTAAAAATAGCTCCACAACGGTTTTTGTCTTCTTGTTAAAAAAGAGCCGGCTGGTTGCGGCACATTAGCGGCTGAGGTTTGACAGCTGCTGTGACCTGTCACTCACTTCTATTACAGTATCAACAACAGCACACCCACAGAGCGCGGCGGGATGCTGACTGTTTGCCAGCTTCAGTGCAGAGGCAGAACAATGGCTTTTATTTCCTCACCCAGCACTCCTCCAGCGTGCATCATAAAGAGCATCTTGGATGTTTGGAGGTTTTTCACTGTGCTGCTTCGAATCAGTTGTGATGTCAGGAATGTATGAGAAGAACACATTTCCTCTGTCATTGTAATTGCTACTTTGTATCACAGTGTCAGCAAATGTCTAGAATCCAAAAATGTGAGTGTAATCATGGGGTTCACCTCCAGATGTTGACTCAGGTTTATTCCCATTATGAGAAATGTCTTCAGCAATCAACCATGAGCATTGTTATGCAAATAGAAACGGCTTTCCAACAGAGTCTGACGCTCCTGCGGTGGTAAAATATGACATCATAGTTCGCTTGGACTGCACTTAATATTCAGTTTGAAACCAGTTACAGGTGCTTTGTTACTGCAACCATCAGCTTCTCCCCCATTTCCTGACTTCTTCATGGTAAACCTGCATCAGCGACGTCATGGTGATGTAGAACGCTGACCAGCCTTCTTAATTCAACACCCAGAGCGTGGTGGGCTTCATCTAGGGAGAGGACACAGCTTCCTGCGTGTTCTCCAATCCTAAGCATATGTGAAGCCAAAAAACTCTACCTGGCAACAGGGAAATGACCGTCAAGTGCTGCACCACAAACTGCTCCATTTTGATTTGCACCACAAGAACTTGGGGGTTTAGCTTATACCCACTCTGGGGCAGCTCAGAGGCTGTGCTTCGTCCCTGTCAAACAAACAAACAAATAAATAAAGGAATGGTTGCACCCCCCAACACACGACCTCGTAGCTGATGTGGTCAAGCACCAGCGTCACTCTAGTGCTCACACTCAACATCCCAACCAGGCCAAAGATGGCGGGGTGGAGACCAGAGTGACTGTCACCCAGTCAAAAGCAAGGTTCAATGCTGGACCATGGCGAGGAGGAGGGGCGGATGAGATGTCATCGTGGCCCCGCCCTCAGACACAGAGGGATAAACACGCCTCACGTGACACCAGGTGACTCTGGGAAGTCAAACAAGCTGACATGCGAGCACCTTGAGCCCCCCGAACCCTCTGGATTGAGGCACTTTCATTAACCCCCCGGTGCGACTTCTCATCTAAGCAGCAGCTCATGGTACCTGTCACAGCTTCTAGAGATTAAGGGACAGCTTGCATTTGTTTCAGATGTGTGTGAGTGTGTGTGTGTGTGTGTGTGTGTGTGTGTGTGTGCGTGCGTGTGTTGCAGTTAAATCACATGTCATTTGCTGGTCCCCACCTAGTTGATACGGGAGGTTCCTCTGCTGAAATCAGACTACGCGTCATTTGGGCTCCCCATCCTCTGAATTACACACTGAAGCTTTAGATAAAGAGGTGGTCTGCACTTTCTCTTTGTGTAAGCAGATTATTTTAGTAATCTGATTCCATCCAATTAGTTACTCTTGTATCCTGGCAAATCGCTGGCTGGAGCTTTCGATAAAGAGCCGGCACGCAGAGATTCTGTTAACTATCAGCACCGTGAAGTGGACTGATCTGATGCTATTAACATAATCAATGTCATCAGTGTAATGCACTCTGGCCCTGAGACGCACCAACATCTGTACACAGGCTGGGACCTGCCAGAATCTGGGTAAGAGTCCTCAACATGAACATGTCAAGCGTGATCTCGCCTGTCTTGAGATGCTAATATGTCACAGGTGATGTCACTGGTACAAATCGTGCATCGTGTCTCATGCATTAAAATAAAAGCGTACACGGTGATGTTGTGTTAAAAGCCAGGGCATGATAGGTTAGATAGAACGTAGGCCTGTGTGTTAAAGATAGCACAGGATGCCTGAGGGGGTGTGACAGAAAACCAGGGCTGCCTGTGCTTTCTCTCCTTCTCTCTCTCTCTCTCTTGTTCTTTTTTCCTCCCTCTTTTTTCTCTTTTCTCAACACCTCCCAATTTTATCTCTTCTTCTTTTTCCTCTGCACCACACAGCTATAAAGCAACTGTAGCTCTAAAGGCAAAGAGGGAGCTGGATCTCTCTCAGATTCTCTCTCTCTCTCTCTCTCTCTCTCTCTCTCTGCTCTTAACCATTTCAAATCTCCAGTGCCAAGGACGCCGAGCAAGCTCAAGAGTGTGAAAAGTAAAGCCACTTAGCGAGGAAAATAAGCATATCACATGGAGTGAGTTGGCGTGGCTGCATTCACATCGATAAATGTGTTGGTGAATTGACACAATTTTACAACCTCTGCCAAATTCCCACGTTTTCTGGTTTTTAAATGAACACGTTTAGTGTTTTAGTGTCTTAGTACTTGTGAACCTTGCAACAGGAAATGTAGTCACATGACCTTGTCTTTGACACAATTACATCACGTCAAGTCGCGTGGGATTTGCCCAGTTTCAAGAGAGCTCGAAAAACCAGAACGTGAAATAAGTTGTGTGGGTCATCTTAAATAAAATCAGTTACCACGGCTTCAACCCTGTTGCTTGTGTTGCTATGATGTCCTCCGTCACTGCCAGCCTACCATAAGTCACCAAAACCATGAGACTTTAAGATGGAGGTCCAAAAGCCAGTGGATGATTTCACGCTGGTTATGTGAAATAATTTCAGACAGTATCTGAGTCAGACTAAGAATAATGAGGATAAATGAGTCACGTCTCAGCCCGAAGAAGCTGAGACGTGACCTTTTCACCTCATACGGGGTCAAAAGGTGAAAGAAGTAGCCAGGAGCGAGTCCTGACAGCGCCTGAGAAGCGTCAATGAAAATGTAAAATCAATCGTAAAACTGATGGAAACAAATCTAAACAACTGAATATCTTTTCCCTCCTTTAGTCAACTGCTTTACTGTGTCAAGCCACGGAGAGAAGCTGCAGTACAAATACATCCAAGCGAGAGATAATCAGAGTATCTGTGCATATTGTGTATTCCACAAAGAGATCAAATGAAGGTTTACAGATGTAGCATCTGCTTCAGCAAAGATGAAGGGATAGTTTTTGCAAGAAAATGGGAAGAAGAAGAAAACATAATATGTTACAATATGTTCATCCCTTTTAGCTTTGTATGAAAAATGGAGCTGGCAAGTGCGAGGTAGCTCATGATTTAGCACCCAACATAATCGTCATCATCATTATTTTCATCACACATTTGTCTTCAGTATCATTAACTGTTACAGCGTCTCTCGTCTTCCTCCCTCCCTGCCTGCTCCACTTGTATAAAGATAGTTTAACTCTTCCTGCTCTAGTACGCGTACTCCCAGCGCTCCATCCATATCTGTCAGTTCAGGACCACAGCATGATGTGACTGGATGTATAAGGCCATGGAGAAGTATCTGTTTTTGAATATTCATGTTTGCCCAGCATGTGTCTGGATGCTGGGCTCTGGTTTCCGGGAGAGGAGCAGCTAGACGCCGTACAGTCAAACTGGTGGTCGCTGATTCTTCCTGTCATCCATGCCCTCAGAATAAGTCGGAAACTGCAAGACTGAGCTTGAAGAATCATAAATACAGAATAAACACGTTATTCCTGCCGCTCTGGCTGAAGAGTAGACTCATCGCGATACTTCGACTCCACAGCGTTTGTCAATCAACGCAAGTATTTTACACTTCAACGAGACATTTCCATACATATATATTAGCTTTAAGGTTGTTCTGCCAGTTTCTTGCTCGTTCACTTGTAGCGTCTACTGAGGAAATCGCAGAGGCCTTCAGACAACATGAAAATCCCACGCAAGCTTTGGATAAAAAAACGTGCATGTAAACTTGTAAGCGGAGCATCCAGCAGTTGGATCCTCCTGTCTACTGTCTGTGGCCCCCTGCTCTCCCTTCACTCACAGCTCAGCATTTTAAATGACGAGACAGACGCTACTCTTGTGGAAATCACTGAAAGGAGACAAAGTGAATCATGGGAGAGTTCCCACCAGTGCCCTGAATCTATGTCATCAGCACATGGCTTTGTCCTGTGAGTCAGGTGAATCTGGGGCAGCCTATTGTGTGATTAGGCTGAAGATGGATCACAGGCTCGGGAGAGTGTGTGTCCTGGCACAGTGCAGTGCGTGTGTGTGTACTTGTATTACTCTACTTTTTTGAAACAGCAAGGATCTTTCTCAAGTGAGGACGCTTTTGTGGTCCTCTCTCATTATTTACTTGATGCTTTTGTTTGAGGTCTAAGTGAAATGTAAAGGATAAACTTAAAGGTGTTGAAAACATTCGCAAACAAACTCTTCTCATCCACAGAATCTGAACAAAATAACAGCTGATGTCATGACAACAGCAAAATAATGACATCTGTACTGCAGAGGAACCAAGCGAGCCGACCGCTCTCGCACCACTTTGTACGTTACGAGGCCGTGGAGTCACACCAGTGTCCACCCGCCATCAGCTCCTCATTAGAGGACCATGAGACTAATTTATGAAGCAAGCAAACCAGCTAACGATGAAGCAGATTTGATCGACAGCATAGGGTTTAGCTATGGCTGCTAGTTTTTTGCTAACCGTGAACTCCCCGAAACTGATGGCACAGGTGATGATCACATGATCGCGCTACTTTAAACAACACGGACCCTCAGCAGTTTGCTTTGAATTCACGTACTCTCACCCTGTCATTAGTCAGCAGTTCTTTCGTTGACCAAAACCCCTGTGCTCCTGGGAGGTTGAAGCTTTTCTGGAACAAAACAGGAAAGACTTGAGATCTAAGATCTAAGAAGATTTTCAAAATTTGATCGATAATGTGTTGCCTCAACCAACATTTTTAATCTTTTTGGACATGGGAGACATTCACAGAACGTTGCAGGAAATATTCTGAGAACGTTTGCAGGACAAAAGAATTGCACCTGAGGTAGCACCTGCGCGGTACAGAGTCTGAGTTCAGTAAGACCAGCATCCAACGGTGGAAGGAGCTCCTTCCTGTGGGACAGCCAGAGGTCCACACATCTGGATGTTCTCGGCCCGGAACAATGAGATATTGAGTTATGCATATTTATCTC
>NC_141327.1:28892173-29107173 GCF_037954235.1 Aulostomus chinensis
AGATGTTGAGGCCACACAGACAGAACCCTCAGCTACAGCAGATTCTAGTCCTCAGGTGGCGTTAAATTGCCCTGCTCTGGTTAAAATGTTGACCTAAAAACTTCTGGAGGATCCCACCAGAGACCTGGTCCGGGATCGAGGCCTACTTTGTTGAGTTGGAAGCCCTCTAAACGTCAAAGTCTGGAAACGAGCGAGATAATAAGAGGACGGGGGGGGGGGGGGGGGGGGCGGTTTTGTGCCCTGCCTCTCCGTGGTCGTTCCAGGCCTGAATTTGGCTTTCTGAGCTGACTAAAGCGATTACATGTATTACAATCCTCACAGCTTCGACGGTGACGTATGGAATGATGTGCACAGAGCGCTTGACTTCTCCTGTACAGGTTGTCACACACAGCCTGACATTCTCAGATAAACACACACGAGCCAACAGCCCCAAACTTTCACTCACACACACCTGTACAGCGATGAGCACACACAGGCATGCAGCGAGAATTACTTCATACTGAAGAGGAATGAAGAAACATGGGGGGATGTGGGGGTGGAGGGTGGTTAAGACTCACACAGTTGGCCTGATTTCTTTAAAATGGCCTCAAAACAAAACAAAAAAAAGGCAAAAGCAGAGAACTTCCAACAGATAACGGCACGATTCAGGCTGAGATCTCACTACCTCGAGTGAGTCAGTGAATTATGGAGGCTCATGTCAAGCATGTCTGAGGAATCAAGCTATCACATGTGGGAAGACGGTGACGGGAGACAGGCAAGACAGACAGGCAGGGCCCACAACATGTTCAAGAAAAGAACTGGATGAGCTGGAAGAAATGAAAGAACAGATTCAAAGCAGCAGCAGCAGCAGCAGCAGCAGAGTCAAGTGCTCCCCCCCCCCCAAAAAAAAAATCAAGGACACAATGGTAAATAATCAGCCAGTACCATGACTGCCATGAAAACCAGCCATTTTTAACAGATGAGGGAAAATAAAACCAACCAGGGACGATCAACCCTCCTCTTAAAATAAAAATAATCAAGGCAAGAGGAGGAGGAAAAATATGAAGTTATGAAAATCAAACAAGAGCCTACTTAGTTTTCCTTTTTCCTAAAATTCTGATCCCCAGTTTCCATATGTGGTCCCTAGACCTTCCTCCAGCGACAGTGGAAATCTGCTATAGGGGGATGCAGGCAGCGGTACCGACGGCACACCGCGGAGAGGGGGGCGCATCCAGGCGGAGAGGCCGGGCATCACCGGTCATGCAGCCGGTCGCGGGATTGAGGAGGACGCGGAGTGATGGACGAAGCTTCCCGGAGCCAGATGAGCCTCTTTCTGCAGCATCCACACGGTCCTGCACGGTTAAATCACGGCCACCGGAGCGCAGCGGGCGCACGCTACTGCCATCACATGAAAATAAATCAGAAATCATCAAAAGGCAATTATGTTTTTGGTAAGGTTGTCAGGCATGGGGTGGGGGTGGGGGGTTCATGTGCGCAGGAAAAAAATATATATATAAAATGTCAGGTCGAGCAGCACGTCAATCCCCGGGTTCCTCGTTTTTCTTCTTCTACCCAGAGCTGAGATAGAAGTGGAGAGGAGAGGAGGAGGAGGAGTAGGAGGAGGAGGGGTGGATGATGGTTAGGAGCTGAGGATGAAAAAAATCGACACAACCAGAGAGAGAGAGAGCGATAGAGAGAGAGAAGGGGGGGTGAGGAAGATGTTCCGTGCGCAGTAGCAGCTCTTACGAACAACAACAACAACAACAACAAACAAAAAAACAAGAGCACTGCAAAAAAAAGTCCTTTTCAACAAGTTCCTTCATGTACAGAGAGACCGGAGAGGGAAAAATAGCGACATTCATTCTGCAAACACAGAGACAGGATCAACATCTGTGGCTACAGGGTAGCAGCTAAATGATTCCCTCTCAGTTTGATTGGTCTGTGGCCATGAGGTGGAATTTGTTCCCTCAATTTAATGGATTGAATATAACTCTTCCCCGCAAATCAACCAAAGTGGGAGAATACTTTGTCGTGGTTTGGCCACAAAAGGATCGTACCGGGGGAACAAGTTCAATCTTGTGGCAACACATTAATTAAACTGACATGACCGTCACATATGAACTCATTTACCAGCATATTTTACAACAACAACAAAAAACTGGCATTTACTTTTTTGGTGTTAAAACTTGGAATGGAGTGTCAAGCTGCACTTCCTCCTGGACAGTGTTGACGCTATTGCATCAGCGCCATACGGAGGTTGGATAGCCAGCTCAAGTGGATGGAAATTAATTTAACTTGCATTGTAAATCCTTTTAAAATTCTAGGCAATTCTAACTCACTGTAGCGGCAAAGACAGATGTACAAGTTCAAGTCCCCGAGTTGCTGACCTAAAGGGATCACGCAAGACGCTCCTGGACCCAGGAACGCTGCTCCGTAACCGACCTCTGACCTTCATACTGGAGGGAGACGAGAAGACAGACAATTTTCTGACGGGGATCAATAACATGTCATGTTATTATCATCAGAGGGTTATTATTTCCCACATCCTGACATGTGTTTTAATTTCCTGGTGAGCAGCGCCGGTGATGAAAAGGGCTGAGCAGCCAGTGTGAAACACCTGACAGATCCGTTAAAGGCTTGGATGGGTTCAGCAGGGGTGGACGGTCTGGGCTGTAAAGCTCACTGATCCGTGATCTGTAGGTTTGAGTCGGTCGTATGTTTCACATCCCTCCGCCTCGCAGAAAAAAGCTCATCTAACTGTGGCACAACTGCTGATAGTTTATGTCCGTTTAGGCAAATACTCAAAATATATTTGTGGAAAACAAGTGCAGCAAATTATAGCTTTGTGAAATGGAATGCCTGCTTTGCGTGGTCAAACATTAATGAGGCATACAGGAGTAGGGGTCTCCCCGAAAGTGGAAACTAAGACGGGAAATCCTCGAGTTGACTGAGATTTGCCTCCATTTTCTTTTCTGAAAAATAGCGAGACATATGCTGCTGTTGCTGTTTGTGTAGATTTTAAGCAGCTTTCAGGTGAGAATGCAGGTGGACGTTAAATGGAGATAAAGTCCTCTGTGTGTTGACCGCAGCTGTTGTGGTCAGACTGCGAGCGTTGAAGGCGCTAGCGGGTGCTCCCCGCTAGCAGAGACTGCTAATACTGGCTTGCCTCGCTGGCCCAAAGTTGTTATTGCGCCGAGTTTGTTGTGATTTTGACAATCAACAATTGAATTGTTTCTTCTCAGTTCACTGTGAACAGAAGTTCAAAAAAAATTGGGAGGTTTGTAACCAGCAAGGTTTTTATTTCACGTTATCTTCAATCGCAGAGAGAGATAATGCAAGTCTTCAGAGACAGGTGTCTTTTATCTCCCAAACAGAGAAGGGATGCAAGCGTGCATGCAAATGTGAATAGTCAATCAATGTGGCTGTTGAAGCACATGAACTGCATGTGTGTGACTTGATCATCTCCATATTTGCTTAATTACGCCTCTGAATCTATTCTGAGGTGTCAAATCCGATTTCCGTTGTTGTTGTTTGTTTATACGTCTATCAGAGACATCCTGTTCCCACGGTGAACCATGGTTACCACTGCCGCCTCACCAGGCTGATACAGACATCTCCCTCAGCCCATCCAGGAGCAAGGCAACTGTCTCCCTCTTGTGATAGGCTGCTCTGGAGCCACATGGTGTTTTCATGGGGATTGCCAGGGATATAGACACAGATGCACACACACACACACACACACACACACACACACACTCGGGAAAAACACAAGGATTTTCAGTGCAGCAGGCTGGCTTGGAGCTAACAGAAACTGTTCTTCTTCTCCTGATATTATGCGCAGCCTAGTTAAAAGCTTCACGATGATGGTAATTTGTTCCTCATATCATCATTTTCATTATGGATATAGATATACATTTCTTTTATGAATCTATATCTATCTATAGATATATAGAGATATATATCTTCCTCTTAGAATTAATTATTAACAGAAAGAATAAATTAAGAATTAAAAGAAAACAAAGCAGGCGCCTCACAGCAAGAAGGTTGTGGGTGGAGCCCCGGCTGGAGCACGGGGTCTGTCTGGGTGGAGTCTCCATGTTCTCCCTGTTCCTGCTGGGTTCTCTCTGGTACTCCAGCTTCCTCCACAGTCCAAAGACATCAAGAGGGACCAGGTTAATCCAGACTCTAAATTGACCGTAGGCGTGGCTGGGAGAGCCAATGGTTGTCTGTCTCTATGTGTTGGCCCTGCCATGGACTGGTGACCTGTCCAGGGGGAAGGCTGCTGGGATAGGCTCCACCCCCACCACCCTGAACAGGAGAAGAGGGGGAACATGGAGGGATGGATGGATGGAAACCAAAGCAACACAAGATATCAAAAACACAAACATAACTTTCCACATTTCAACTCTTATAACAAGTAAAACTACACAAAAATACATTTACCAACATACAAGGCAAATACAACAAGAATTGTAATACAAAATGATTTCAATGCCAATCCAAATGAGTTATTTTGTCACATAGCAGCAAAACTCAGACAGAAACTGAAAAAGGCCTCTCTGGCACTTACATTTTTAACATTTTACTTCCCCGAAGGTCTGTGTACGTCGCAGGTGAAGTAAAATCCATTCATTCCAATTAGAACATCAGCGAAACTCCGCCCTCCATCTTCTTCATACTTAACATGTGATCCATCAAAATAATATAACTTCTGACCCTATGAGCTGTGTGCTAGCGGAAGCTAACGGAAGCTAACGTGATACATTTTTGTTCTGTCTCTGTATTGCCTCGTTCCGAATGACTTCAAAACACACACTCAAATTAGCTTCTTGTTCATTTCTAGCTAGCAGGTGGATTTTCCCATCTGTGAAAAAAATGCACTTCCTTCATGGCAACAGCAGGGGACATCTTCCATACCTAAAACAGATCGATGGACAACAGACAAACTATGTGGGGACGAGGTGTTATGCTATTATATTGTGATAGCAGGATATTATCGTGTTATCTCAAAATGAGAAAAAAGCCTTGTAAATTACATACAAGAGATCTGGAGGGAAACGTGTGTACATGGGGGCTTGTAAACTGCAGGAACTGATTTAAACATCAGATTGAGAGGAACTCATTGCTGCTCAACTCATCACCAATGGGAAAAGCAGTGTCTCTCTGTCTGTCTCAGCCTCCGTGGTTCGTCACCGAGGCAGGCAGATAAACGACAGTCGTTTAAGACTTTGAATGTACAAGTGTGTGTGCAACAATAACTGTAAATGTGAGTGAGTGAGTATAACTGTAGAAATAATGTGTGCCCCCTTAGAAAAAGCAATATGAAAGAATCTCTGTAGCATTTGAAAGGAGATAAAGATCCAGTCTGCGAACATGTAGGTCTCCATCCAAGAGAAAAGAGAGAGAAGCAAATAGAACAGGAGAAACTGATCCAGTGCGGTGTTCACTATCTAGAACACCATCATGAGCTGCAGCAGGCTTGTTAAAAGAATGCTGCAGTGTCAAAGCCTTATCTGAAGAGAATGTTTAGGTACCAAGAAATAGATCCTGGCTGATAAGATGAGTTGTGACCTATCAGAGGCAATGAGCTCACATCCTACACATATAGCAGTAATTTGGCTGTGGGCTATTGAGTAGAAGGGCTAACGCACAGAGGCGGCGCCATTCCTGCAGTTAATGATTTCTATGGGTTAACGCTTGCTGTCATTTATAGCCTGTGACAGGAGTCACTAAACTTTTAAAGCAGTTTTATCAGATTTATTGTAGAGACCAATAATTCCCAAACTAGGCTATCCCCAAGAGTACAAAGAGTAGCATGGGGAGGTATGGGCATCAAATAATGGTCAAATAGGGGCAGAATCAGGCTGTGGCTGGGTCTTCTGAAGAAAGGCCTCAACTATGTCCATTTCCTCCTGAGGTGCATAAGAATAAAGCCCCTTCAGCACTCAAAATGTTGAGCGTTAGCATTGATTTTAGCAGTGCTAGCCTGCCCACGGGTGGTGTAAGCCTCACTGGTGTCATTGGCTGTCGTGCAGATTAATTCACATTAGAAAGATTCAAAAGTTCTAAGTTTTGTTGGTTTTACTTTATTTTTGTAGCAGGCTAACAAATACAGCAAAATTTCTTGAGGTTTGTCCGTCTGTGGACGTAGGGACGTAGGGGTGGGTCGCACAGCAGGAGGCTGAATGTTTACAGGACTTTAAAAAAGTTGGGGGACCATACATGACCATTGAAAGAACAGTGTTGGCTCTCTCCCAATTCATTTAGGTAAGAGCCTGCTCGTGTTAGCCTGAAGTAACTACCTGGAGGCATTACCAAGATGGCTGCCGAGGAAGGACTTTGGTCTGTGAGGTCATTATTTCAGATAGAGTCACATGGGGAAGAGGGTTGGGGTTTGGTCAACAATGGTGTCTTCTAAAAGTGTACAGGAGGCTATTTTGCTGTTGCAGTCTCAGTAAAGTCAAAGAGAAGATCTAAGTTTTTACAACGTGCAGTGACGCAAAACGTTTCCACTAATATCATTTTATACACTGAGTGAATTACAAAACTAAATCTGGAGATTCCAGAAAGACGCACCCCAGAGTGATTGATATGAACAGTTTGCAAATTACAGAGATCTGCAAAGACGGGATGAAGCTGCAGAGCGAGTGGGAGGAAGAAAGAGAGCGATAGAGACAGAGCAACAGAGGCGAAGAGAGAACAGTCTGCCATGATGGCCGTCCTCCCTCCTCCTCCTCCTCCTCCTCCTCTGGGGTCTAGAGGACATGTTTAACATTCTACTCTACTCGTCCTCCTCTCCTCTCATGCAGCCACAGCCTCAAGTCCCTGCTGCACTCTGGTTACTGATGGCCAGAGACGAGGCGAGAGCCGCAGAAAGTCCCTTAATCATGACCAGCGCGACGTGGTTACTGCATTGTGGTTGCTGCATCTTATGTACTCACTATGCACAAGCAAGAAGTTGCTGATGTACAATTTGTTTTCTTCACTGACGTATCTAAAAGATTTTCCTTTACTTCATGATCAAAGCCAGTTTGTCATGGAGCTGATTTAATGCAACATCAAATGTGAGAATCCAGAACTTTATACCAATACGCTTTTATGCCCCTCAGCAATGTCAAAATCTGCCAGAGTTGTTTTGCTCTAAAAATCTTATCATAACAGTTAAGATTAATGCTCATGAAGTGCTTCATAAAACTATTCATATGGTGTGTATTCAAAGAAGTGCCTTTGGGATTTATCTGACTGGAGAAGCAATGTTTTAGGTTAAAGTGCCTTTGCTGGGTCCTGATAACAAATGAAGCTGAGCACAATGACATAATGACGATAATAATAATGATTGACTTGCTGATTTGACATAGCAGGCCTTAGTACAGCACTGCGGTTCACAGTTTTGACAGCCATTCTCCTGTGGAGAGAGCGTAAGAACACCATATTGTTTGAATGGTGCACTAATCGATATTTTAATTGTAACCCCCCCAAAAAAATCAAAACATATGCAAAAGAGGTCAAGTAGCAGAAATTGCCCGACCGGCTCCCTCGATCCCCGGTGGAGCTTTTTAGCGTCTCTGAAGCTCACTGGTTGGTTCAGTGTCAGTCTGGTTGGTTCGCACCGCCGTGGTTAAAGAAAAAGCCCTGACAAACCATCAGACACCATCATTAGTGGCAGTTGGAGAACAAAGTGGGTCATTTAGCAGCCAGGCAACCTGATTTTGCCCTCTGGAGTTTCAGAGATGAGAACACCAGAGCTAGGAGAGTGGAAATTAGAAACCCGGCTAACGCCAGTGTTGCTTTGCTGTTGCTAATGTGCAACCTTTTGCTGTCATGATGCCACAAGGACATTATCGACGCGGGCTTTCCAGCGTGGTGTTGCCCGCTGTTGGATAAAATGATTATATGATCAAATCATTCAGGGAAAGAGTGTCGTAGGAATGCCATGTTTTTGCCAGCCAAAAGCTCCATTCTTGATGTCATTCCAGGGCCTCCGTAGCCCCGTTTAGCCGCTTGTTAAGACCTTTTAAAATCTTACTTCAGGTTATAAACGATCAACCCATTCAAAAATCCCATTCACAATGAGAAAGCTGGATGTTCTGGTCTTGGATCTCATACCTACATGTTAGAATGGTCCATTTGTCCTCACCAAGGAGGTAATAAATAAGAACTGCCTTTTTACAGTAACGCGGGGAGCCAACTGAACTTTTGGGCACATTAGTTGAACACGGCACAAAACAGCACTTCAGCTTTGGCTTTTGAGGTTGTTAGGATTGTTTGCCTTTGGACAACAGAGCCAGTTATTAAGGCTGAAATTGTTTGTGGGCCTTTATGTTAGCCGTTAGCCATTAGCCTATACCACAAGCCAATGCAGTGATCACAGCAATTCCATTCAAATGAAGTGAATTCTCTTAGCATAAATTAAGGTGGCCGCTGCATTTTATGGCTGCTGCACATATTCATAAGCCTACTAGATGTCTAATTTAGGCTGGTGTGACTCTCCCCTTCTCTTCTTTTCACCTCAGTATCTTCATTTCTCTGCCAACTCTTTTTCTAGCCTCCCTCTGCCTTTCCTCCTTCTTCCCTCTTCCTCTCTTCTCGTCGTTGCCTGAGGGTTAGCCAGGGAGTCCTGTTCCTCTCACTCTCATTGCGAGTTTCCACTCTGCATGAATGACTCTGTGTTACCTGCTGCAACCTGGCCTACTTCAAAAGTTCCTCCACCGTTTCTCGCCAGTGCCACTAGCAAAGTCACGGGTCACTCAGAGAGGGGTGACGAGCTGGTAAATTAGCGATGTGGCATCGCAGTGGAACAACAAAATAGCAGTGGACAGCTTCTAATGTGTATTTTAAGGCATTTTCAAAGCTGTCGCTGTGGTCAGAGAGGACCTCACAATCTTGGCAGCTTTGGTGTGAAGTGCTTCTAGATTTTATCTGCTGCCATCGTGGTTCAAAACAAACCTGCGAATCCTTCCAAAAATAAAGGCGGACACATCTGTTGGTCCAGCTGTTCTTGTTGTCACCTGCTCGTCCACCTTCCCAGGTCTATTTGCGCTTAATTGAGCCGGTCTACTCATCTGTCATTCTTCTCATTTACAGCGAACATTTGAATAAATCATCTCGGCAGACGTAATTAGCCTCAACAAATTAAACCATCACGGAGATGACAAGCTCCGAGCTGGTGTGGGGCGACTTTACTGTGAACGGTTTTACACTTAACATGCTGCAGCCTCAACAAGTTTAATAAAAAAAAATGCTCCACATTTTTGGGAGATTATCGACCATTATAATCTGAACTCATCCTCTGGATCGCAGGTCCAGAATTTATGTTTTCTGGAAGCCAAGACGTTCTTCTTCCAGCTATTTCAGATGGACTCAAATGGACTGTCTATGATTTGAGCCAGAACATTTTTTCATTTGTTCCTTGTAATATTACCAGTTTTACAACCATATTTTTTTTAAATCCGTCTCATTAGGTTTGGCGCGATTGTGCTATCAAAGGAACACAGGCCTGTGGACACATTATCTCCTTACTCGATAGGAAATTCGAGCATTTTCTCTGTTGCATTTGAAGATTTCAAAATGTGATAAGAATGGCCAAATACGAACTAAATCTTAAGAAAATCCCACCAATGGGGAAACAAGTTGGTGTGTTATCATAGGATTTCTGATTCACAATTCTAAAACAACAATCCTCTACAAAAAGTTTTTTTTATTGAATTGAATGTTTCCTACTCGTGGGACAAACCATTTCTTTCAGGATCAGTGCATCCCGGAAAATTCACCACACAACCAAAACCATATTTCTGTATAAACTAGTCAAAATAAACACAAATATTTTATAGCAAGAATCAAGCCCCCCCCCCCAAAAAAAACCTATCACGTATTCAAGGTCAAGACATCAAGGTCAAAGAGTTAATCTGCAGACATGTGTGCCTGTGTCTCTAAGCCATTTAAATAAGCAGATAAGTGTACAATGGAGGGATGGAGGGGGAGTCGGGCTAATTGCTGCAGATTTTCCTCCTCTAAGGAATCGTCTCCCAGACCCTGCTGCTACAGACGTGAACTTATCTCTCTCCTCGTCTCCTGAGTGGATGAGGGAGGTCCCATGGCGGTCTTCTCCTCCTCAGAAGTCAGAGCTAATGGGGGCAGAAGAAAACATGGAGAAAGGCACGTAGATTCTGTTTGCCCGTGTCAACACTTCTCTGTCCGTCTGGCAACGATTTGGTCAAATTATGATATCGCAACAGCAAAAGACTGCCATGAAATGAAGTGACGAGGGTTTGTTGTCTGCCTGACATTTCCACTTCACTAGAAGCTGTCATCCACATCTCACGGAAATTCCTTTTATTTTGTTTCTCAAGGAGATAACAACCGCATCAGGCCCCGAGCCAGCAACATCTAGACCTCCGCTAGGCAGCTTGGCCTTTAGTTTCCTGTCGTGACATATAAAACCAGCAGTCTTGAACGTCTACTTTTTTCCCCGTTAATCATCGAAGTTTCATTTCCCACGTCTCAAAATCAACAAGTTTGTTGAATGGGTTAAGATATATAAAGTTTTGTTCTTCAACGTAAACGAGTAACATTTGAAGGAGATGGTGGTTGCTAACGAGCGCGGAGCTTCGTGGTGGTGGCAGCGCTGAAGTCGAGCGTCTGTGGCGTAGCTCCTTCTTGGACTAAAGCTGGCTTCGTGCTTCTACTGATTGCATTTACGCTCCAGACACAAACGTGCTCATTTGTGGAGATTATCAGGCTGAAAACACACTTCACTTCACTCTCATAAACATTTGCTCGCTGCGGTGCTGATTTCCTGCAATAATCCAAAATCCAATGTGAGAGCCTCATTTGCTTCTGGTTGAGGGAAGCCATGGAGATGCTAACTTCCAGTCTGATTACAAAAGTAACCACCCCTGTTGAACTCTATAAGATAAAAGCAATTTGTGTTCTACCTGTCACCATTTGACCTGCCCACCGTTTGAATTTTACAGAGATTCCAGTTTGGGCAGCAGGTGTGAACTGGGATTTAGACGGAGCCATGACACTGTTGCTGCCTCTTTACCAGCTCTGCTTGACTGCGCTGATAAAAGAAAGACAGAACCAGCATGTTGATTTAAATATCCCTCAGCTAAAATTACTGGATGATATGACAGCCTGCAAGCAGGTTCAGAAGAGATCATTGAATCATAACTGATATGAGGAGCTCGCCGGTGATGATTAATGCTAATGGTCTTCCTGCTGTAATTAATGCTAAAAGCTTAATTTGTGAGGGTTTAAGGAATGAAGAGGGCACCAACAGAAACTGAGCCATGGAAAAAGAAGCAAAGGAAATTCAAGTACATGGAATTTATTAAAAAGTACAACTCAATTATCAACACTTAATTACAATAAAAGCCAGCGAACAATAACACAAATCCAATTTTGTTTCAACAGGAAGATAAATTGCTCCTTAATGAGTGATAAAAGTCTAAATCCAATGGAAACAAGCTGCCCTCAGAAAGGAATCAAAGTACTACGTGGGTTTAACTTTGTCAAGTGAGCAGGCTGAAGCCGAGTGCCCGCCACACTGGAGTTGTTAGTTATGAAGCATTATATCCATAAACGTCTTCGTCCAAGTCTTATTACAGCTGCACAACTCCAATTTTTCAGTTACAATGGGTTCTCTAATGACATGAAAGCTTGTGAATGTGACAAATAAGTGATTCTCTCCAGCTCTGCCATCCATCCCGCCCGACATAAACACAGCATGAGGCTAAAGGAGCTCCGACAAAGACCAGGCGGGGCCTCGACAGCAGCCGCTCTTCAGAATGGGAAGCACGAATGCCACACGCGGCAGGTGGATGAGGGGGGAAACCATGACAGTGACTTCGATTCTTGGTCTTGTGCTGCAGCACTGGTGAGACATGAGGCCTTAAATTTAAGAAAATTATAAAATGGGAAGCGAAAATCTCTCATTGCAAAAATAGGACCACGGTTCATGGAATGTTCTTGGGGGCTCTCCTGAATATTCCTGTATAAAAACACAACTTTGTTATTTGGGTTAAACTGGATCATATTTCTCCAGACAACATCTTCTATCTGATGTCCTCTAGCTGCTGAGCCGCGACTCTCCGTGTGCTGCCACCTGTACCTGCTGTTGCAGTGAACACGGCCAAACCAGAACCGAATAAAGCACCCGAGCCTGATGGAGGCCGGTTTGACAACAGGGAGTCCAGGACCAGGGTGGTTTCTGGGTGTTTCTGGTGGAAAATGATTAACCTCTGTGCAGTTGGCTGAGCTACAATAACAACGCACCCCAGTGAGTCGGGATCTTTTTGTTTTTAAATCAGCACAAACTCTGATATAGAGAATTGTGTGATACATTTATATTAGGCTACTGATGGTAAAACCATAAAACACATTTCACCAAACCTCTGCCAAAGCATCCTGAGCTAAACCTGGTCTCACAGAGTCAGACGTCCCCCCGTGGCGCCGGGTCAAACCCTCACAATCATCAAAAAAGCAGCACGAACAGAGAAACAGAGAACAGCAGAGAACAGAGAACAACTGACCTCACAGATTGCAATCAATCACATGATCATTTCTCTGTTATACATCCATTGCTACTGATAAGATGATCAGTTGACAAAAAATATGTAACACAAATAACGCAACAGCTCTGATAACCGCACAACTGATGCCGTAAAGGTGGCGTGCTACTGATGCGCCATCCCAGCAGATCACACTGAGTTTCTACGTGGTCCTGCTAGGACAGACAAAGCATCAGCCTCCTGGTGGAGGTGGTGAGGGATCGCACCGGGTTACGGACGCAAGTGGAGCAGCGTTACACAGGAAATGACATCACAATCCCAGCTCTATGCATCCTCGTTACATAAACTCTGCACTACAGCCTTCTGTGAAATTGCAGGAACATGTCCTTTGTGATATGCGGCACTGATCCTGAAGTTGACATCATAGCTGCATGTATGATGCGTTCCTTTATTGAGATTTGACTCTCACCCCCCCCCCCCCCCATTCTGGAAGTTAAAGGGCCAGTTGAGCCTGATTAGAATGCAGAGGAGGAAGGCTCTGCTGCAAATTGAAAACATATTGATTCTCCTCATGCTTGGAGGGAGAGAACAAGAAAGACAGAGTGGAAAGAGAGAGGGGGGGAGGATAAAATCAGAGAGGGCAACTACTGCCTAGTGCCATTAGAGCAACTTGTGTGGATGTCTGGTCTCAGCCACACACACACACACACACACACACACATGCATCAACATCCCATAGGTTGAGGGCTCTATGGTCGCTATGGTGATGGGAGTCAGGGCAGTGCGTGCATGTGTGTGTTAGTTTTATGTGTGAGTACATGCTGTCATGTCCAGCTGTGGTAGGGAGAGGCCATGGGATGCCGATGAGAGAGGACATAACGTGTACAGATGTGCTGACTGCACAGTTTCCATGGGAACAAGCCCCCCTCCTTCCCCATCATCCCTCCTCCTTCCATCGCTCCTCATTGCTCTTGCAAAAGCTTGACAAGCTCTGCTAATACGTCTTGCTGTGTCTTTATGTGTGTCCATGCATTCCTCGAGCTCTGGCATCAACCACAGCGCTCGTTGTTCTGAGAGCGTGAGTGATACAGGCCCTAAGTAGTGTGTGTGTGTGTGTGTGTGTGTGTGTGTGTGTGTGTGTGAGTGTGTGTGTGTGTGTGTGTGTGTGTGGCACGCTTGTCTCATTCTTTAATCAAAGACGAAGGAAAAGAGGAGTGTGAGGGAGGTGCTGGATGTTATCAAACAGAGTGGCTTTCTGTCTTGAGCAAAGAAACACACACACACATACACACACACACACACACGAACAAACAAACAAACAAACAAACAGTCATGGGTCTTACTGGTTCCTGTTGACAAGAACTGATTTATTACACGTGTGTTAGAACTTTCAGAGCTGATCATGAAGAACATCCTGGTCCCGTCTGCTGTACAAAAGCTGCCACCACCTGGTTGTTTGCGCTCACTGCATGAGTTCAGTCCAGGGTGTTTGTGGATGTGGAGTCTGTCTTGTTTAATTGACAAATTCAAGGACATGTATCCCACACAGGGTTAAACGGGCGGTTAAACGATCACTGGTATTAGATTATGATAAAGAAAAAGCTAGAAGTCATAGTTTTATGATAAAATTCAAACTGTTTATGCTGAACCTCCTATTTCAAATTAAAAAAAAGATGTTATTGGACTGAAAGGAATCCAAAGAAAAACCAAATGATCACATGGTCTAAAGAAAAAAATAAGAATATATAAATTTGTTAATCCATCCATCGTATTCCTACATTAAGGGTGGAGCCTATCCCAGCATCAACAGGCGAGAGGCGGGGTTCACCCTGGACAGGTCGCCAGTCCATCACAGGACCAACATAGAGAGACAAACAACCATTCACACTCACATTCATACCTACGGTCAATTTAGAGAATCAATCAGCCTCGTCCCCAAATTGATGTCTTTGGACTGTGGAGGAAGCTGGAGTACCAGAGAGAACCCAGCAGGAACAGGGAGAACATGGAGACTCACACAGAAAGATCCCGTGCCCGAGCCGGGACTGGAACCCGGAACCTTCTTGCTGTGAGGCCACAGTGCTGACCACTGCACCACCGTGCAGCCCTAAATTTGTTACTATTTTCTTTAATGTCTTCATTGCTGATGAAGTTCAACAGATCTGGGTTTTTGTAAAGTTGTATATTTACGCTTTGTTTGAAAATGATTGTATGTCTCAAACTTACCCCCCCCCCCCCCAAAAAAAGTTATTCCTCTAAAGATGTAAGTCTAGAATTTAGGCTTTGAACATGTAGCAGTAGACATTTCAGCTGTGGTTAGTGATATAATTAATATGTTCCAGGGAAGGCTCCAGGAATATGTTTTGTTTGGTTAAACTGGCACGGATATAGTCAAATCTTGTAATTTTTATGAGCATAAATTCACGTACATCAGAGTAAATTACAGTTTCAATTTATGAATGAAGAAACCATTCTTGTTTGTTTTAATAATAATAGCATCTGACTGTACTATTTTTGGAATTACAAGCATAAAAGCAATTAAAATAAACTGGATAATGCTTGCTGAAGTGATTGTGTGTTCACTGAGTGGAAAATGTTATTTTTCAGTCTTCTCGTCACTTGTTTTTTTATTGAATGTATAAATTTGTCTTGCTAATGTTGTCTTATATTGAACATGTTTATATATTTTGTAATATATATATATATATATATATATATATATATATATATATATATATATAAATGTAGTTAATGTAATTTTTTAATAATGCCGTAAATGGGTTCCCTCTGTGGTAAAATCTCCTTATGTCCCCTGTGTTCACCTAAAGCTCGGTATCGCCTCCTCTAGAACATCTCTGATTCGTAGTTCTTCTATTTGTTTTTCTTCTTTCATTCAGGGCCAATTTAATTGTAGGTTTGTCGCTTCAAGAATGTGTAGAAGACGTTCAGTACCAGTTGCTGATCTACGACAGTGAATGAATACGTCAGCCACAATTTACAGCAGTAGCTGACGTCACCACGCTAGCAGAGCACCGTCCCAGCCCAGCGAAGGTAGGCTGCCGGACACTCGTGAGATAAGCGGCCGCTTTGCCCTGCTTGAACGTCGTTAAGAGTCCGGTTTTCTCAGCATTCAGTCTCTCTGTTTTTATCTCTCAGAGTCGTAAAGCTTCTGCCCACCGCGGCTAGCTTTAGCTAGATGCTAACGGTGCTGAAAACACCACCGGTGAGCTAGGAAAGAAGCCGTTGAAGTAGACAGCAGCACAGGTTTTATTTGCTTTTTAAGGCCTGCAATCAAATATTATGTATTTTTACTGCATTGGAACTACGTGCAACGAATGTCCATTCGAAGGTCCTACGTGATACATTATTACTGCAATTCCAAACTTGCAAAGCAAGTGCCCCTTTTCATACTAGGGCTGACCAGTTCATTGAAATGGTTCTTGAAAATCCCAGTGGGAGGTGCAGTATTTGCTTCAGGCCAAATGTGAGTCGATCTCCAGAAAACTGCGGAGTTTTCACGGCATGCAGATGGTGTTCAGACTGAAAAAGCAGCTTTGCTTGGTACAGAGCAGCAAACCCTCGTTACTTTAATGTGTTCGAAGTGAAATGGATTAATGGCAGTCATGGAACTGTTGCAGTGTCAGTCTAAATTATTGAACTTTGATATATTTTCACCGTTGTGCAGCTGTAGGGGAACCTCTAGATGTAACCAGGCGATGCACTTTGGGCTCCCAGGTGGATCAGTGACAGCTTTGGTTCTGGTGAGTGTGCCCCGGCAGCACCGGGTCGGTTACATCACATCAGCGGTTTGTTGAAACCTCAACGTATGTGGCCACACTGGAGGGTTTCATCCCTGTCCTCCTCTGCGTCCTCTCCCACAGACGGTGCTGCTGAGCGGGTTTATGTTCCAGTTGCTGAGGACGGTTGGACTGAGGGCGTTCTCCATGGCATCTGAGACGTACATGTCAGGCACACACTCCGCCGCCTTCGTCACCTGTCCCAATGACAGTGTGGCTAAAGACCTGGCCAGGTGGTACAGTCCACCTCATTCTATGCACCTGTATATTTGCATCATTCTGCATCACAGACAAAGACTTTCATGGCTGTAATCCAGAATAAGGTGTTCTTGTGTGTGTGTGTGTGTGTGTGTGTGTGTGTGTGTGTGTGGGGGGGGGGGTCTCAGGGGGATCGTGCAGAAGAAGCTGGCCGCCTGCGTCAACATCATCCCAACAATCACGTCTGTGTAGGTTCAGGGCGAGTTCTCTGCATGTACCCCGCACATTAATCAAGACTTTCCATGTGATTCATTACCTAAAAGATAGAGATGATTTGATGAGAAGACAAATGTTGACCTGAGTTTGTGGTTCCTCTCAGGTACGAGTGGCAGGGGAAGATCGAGGAGGACAGCGAGGTGCTGCTGGTGAGAGCCCCTGTTCTAATAATCTGATATCTCGTGCTTCTGTTCTCAGTCTGAGAGGCTTCATTCATGGAACGGTTTCACACACAGATTTGATCTTGTGCACCGAAGGAGTTTTTAGTGCACAGTTGAGTCTTCAGGGCAGGATCTGTGCTCCTGACACACGTGTCGTACGTGATATGACACACGCGCGTTCCACCGTGCCTGTCAATCACTCCAGCCTGAGTGCTTCCCGAGGTGACCACAAGGAGTTGAGAGCGGCTCTGTTCCTGGCCTGTAAGACTAAATTGAGGGCTACAAAAACCAACAAATGGGTGCACGGGAGCATTCCAAAGTTTCTGATAATTAAAACCATTTTGTTTTAGATAAACACTGAATAATGTATGCAACTTTTTTTTTTTCACCACCCATAACTGCCAGTGACATTGGAAAATACATCTTGAATTATTTATGTTTTTAAAACCTCTATAAACTTGGCTTCATCCAATATTTACAGGTTTTTCACATCATGCAGCCTAAGTTTAATAAAATTTCCCTGAATCTGAGTCACGTGAGCGATGCTCTTAGCTTGGCTTCCTAGTTGCACTGAGGAGAAGTTGATGTCGTTGTCCATTTATTGCGTTTGTGCAAAGTTTACTTTGGTAAAAATCGAAGTGAGACGGTAAGAAATAATTTTGATGGAATATCACAATTCCTGTAAATACGCGGAAGTGAAACGTCTGCTGTGTGTTCAGCATCTACCTCATCAGACGTGATCTTTGTGGGCTTTGTTGTTAAGAAAAAACGTCTTTTAAAGCCCCTGGCTGGTTTGGGCCTCAGAGGGTTAAACAACTTGCCCTCTTTTCATATTAAACCCGTCTCCAGCTCAAATTCCTCACTCCCCAATGTTCAATGTTCCTATTAAATACGCAAGACAGAGCAGCGCCCCGTGCTTCCTCTGAAGGTGGATGCTTCTAAACGCTAAAACCGGACCCCAGTCATGAAGCGTGCGCTGATGCTGGTCAAACTGATGCATCCTTTGGTGTTTGTTTCTCGTTTAGATGATTAAAACCAGAAGTTCTAAGGTGCCTGCGCTCGCTGAATATGTCCGGTAAGTTTATTTTTAAATCAAACACAGAAACCTGGAACCGTTTTTTCCCGGAAAAACTGCGTAGACGAGTATCTCCATTAGCCGTCATGACTCACGCAGGCAGACTTCAATTTGGGTTGTTCGTGCGGGCTGTGTGTCCTCTGCAGTTCCAACCACCCGTACGAGGTCGCCGAGGTCATCAGCCTGCCGATTGACCAGGGGAACCCACCTTACCTCAAATGGATCGGAGACGTCGTCCCTCAATAAGGATGCACTGATGATGAGTGGATGATGAGGTGCACGTATGAATATGTATAAAATGTAAAATAAGCCTTTCTGTTTCCTTGTTGTCAAACCTGGACCCATTAGAGACACGCTGACTACGATTCCAAATTCATACTCGTGAAATGACACAAGATCATGTGGCTCCTTCATTTTATCAGGGGTCCACTGATAAAACAAGTTAAAGTCTCCTAAAATATGTCGTCCTCTTGGGCTCAATTCCAGCAGTCATGCAAGGCTTCTAAATGCTGGATGTTTCCTGTGTTCGCCTCTAGAGGGCAGTATTGAGCTTTGTTAAGTTCCCGGCGCTGAGCTTGAGGGGCAGCAGAAGAGCTCGGCAGTTTTCAGATTTCTGATTTCTTTTGTGGAATAACTGTTCTGAACTAAAGTGAAGGATGACTTTTCCTTTGTGTGAAGTTTCTTTGATCAAGTTACATTTATTTATGAAGCACATTTCAAACCAGCAGTTGACCAAATTGCTTTACCAACAAGACCATTAAAAAAAACACAAAAAACCTAAGATAAAAAAAAAATGGAATACTGAGTCTACAGGCAACGACCAAGAAGCAGTGCAGAAGCCAGCGGTGTGCGTGGAGGCAGCCGGGCACTGAGGCGCTGAGGGGAGCTACGTGACCTCGCTGAGACATCAGAGATGGTTGAAGCAGGATTCTGGACCTGCAGCGGCGAGATGCTACCAGCTCACACAGCAGCGGTGGACTCAGGAGCAGAGCACAGTGAGCAGCAACCTCGCCAGCGCACCTCGTCATACATAAGGACCTTTCATAGGAGCCTAAATGTACAACGTGTACTCCAGTAAATTATGCACGTCATGCACGTGTTACAGGCTACAGTAACAGAACTTACACACCAATGTCCTCTGTGGACACGTATTTCAGATAAGACAAATACAAATTACACCTCTGCACACTGACGTTTGGGGAAAAAAAGTAACAATAAATCCCTCCTACAGTGAACAGCAATGAGTGCACTGCAACAGTGGCTTTAAGAGCAGACCCAGAGTGAATGAAAGCGTAGGGATTTTGAAGGGACACCATATTTACTTCTGCTCATGTATCCTGTCTTCTCTTCTTGGATGTTTGGCCAAAAAAAAAAATACATTTAGTTTTCACCAGAAACACAACTATTCATAATTTCTCATGACTTGAAAAGAATCCATGTGTTCGAGGAGCCTTAAGTAGCCATTAATACACGCAGTCACCAGTTACCTAATCAGAACATGCAGTTTCCACAACAACTTCTTTTAACACTTGATTAACAAATACTGAAAAATAACACTGGAACGAACCAGCAAACTTTCACAGTTGAGTTTGGCTCAGCAACACTGGGATGCCGGCTCTCAGGCAGGGAGGAGACTTCAGCCTGAAGTGCCTCCACTCCTCCTCGTCTCCATCTTTGCGCACCACAGCGCGCACAGTGGATCTACACCGAGGGTCATCGTGCTGCTGTACTCGCCTTCCAGCGCTGCACTGCAGAGTGACCACATCAACAAGACGACGGGAAACACAGCTGATATTTGTACTTTTATTAAAAAAAATCATTTGCTTCACATCCCACGAGGACAAGATGGTCGACGGTATATTGAAGGGACGAAGCTTCTGTTCAGATCACAGGCGCAACTCTCACAAAGGTAAATCGATGCTCTCTCTCCATGTGCTGGGACATCGACCCGAGTCGCACAATTAAATGTCTGCAGCAATGCTGGAAGAACATCCAGTGAGAACACAGCCCTGTGGCAGCAAGCGTGACATCATGGTGTCAAGCGCTCCTTTCAAGGCATCGTCTATGCAGCATTTTTGTAATTTATGATCCCATTTGGAGTCGTTTTACCATTTAGTATAATGTTGTTAATGATGGTGTTTGACACAGTTAAAAAGACTGAAATTTGAAAGGGTTGATAAAGCGCGGCTCCCTTATGATTGACAGGTCCCCAGGTCTGCAGGTCAACCCGAGATGCATTCACTGGCTGTCCAGCATTTATTCACTGCTCTGCTGTCTCTGCTCGTTTTGTGCATCTTTAGTTGAGAATGTAGGAGTTTGAAAATGTCATCTGTGGTCGTTTATTGAGCCTCGTGAAGCCTGGCTGAGCTGATGTAGCCATGGACTGTGAACGTGGCTGCTGGTGAGTGCCCTGGCCTGCTAAGATGCGCCCCCGCTCGCAGGACCTCACTCCTCTGAGAACACATCATGAGACACGTGATGTGATTGACCACAGCAGAGACATTCGTGCCAGCAGGACACCTCAACTGGATTTGCTCACAGGGCAGTCCTCAGCTGTGGACCATCAGCGCTGACTGCTGGGTTGTGGCGAGGCCAAGCTAGCACGCCGAGTGATGAGGCATGCTCGCCGCATCAGGACCCATGGTTCTCCGTTGACCACGGCACCATGTCGCCACATCCTACAAAGACCCCCCCCGGCTCAGATGTTCCCGTACTGGTCAAACACGAGATCCACCATGTTTCGTTTTCCAGCGCGCGTTGCTAAAGGAGACTGCTAGCGTTAGCTCACTGCTGATGACCCGTGTATTTACAGCTGCATGGTTTGTATTCAACATCACATTTATTCAGAGAGAGTGAGAATACCTCTCTCTCTTTTTGGGTGGGGAGGCAATAGTGGAACGATCACAACCAACTTCAAAGTTCAACTTGGGTGGGGTACATCCCTCCATCGCAAAATGAGTAACATCACACCCGCGTTTGTGCTCCATCGGTGTTACAGTCTCATGCAACTGACCGACAATTACATGATGACCCTCAACTTCATAGGTGACTCCTCCACCAAAGACCCACTTCCACAACACCAACAGTTACAGGTAGCTGATTTCAAGCGCCGAGTTTTCCTCCTCAAACGTCTCAGGTTGTGACCTGCTGTTTGCACACTTGCAAGAGGACGCGGCGGCGGGGGGAACAACATTTTTCCCGGTCAGTTCTCCATGACTGGCGCCGGCGTAATCCGGATCAGGCTTTGCCCTCTGCACCACCTGCATCCTCGTGCCCTCTGTCACTCCTCTGCTGTCTCCATTGTGTGAAATTTGGTGTATTTCACTCAACCGAATGCACCCCTCCGTTCCATTGATTTGCTCTGCTTCCTCATTACCACCACAATCTTCTTTATGCAAATCGGAGGCTCCTTCGCTTCTCTGGAGCACGATGCCGCCCCACTCCTCAGTGGGCCGTGGTACTTCAGTGCCGGCTTTGTCGTTGTTCTTCACCCTGCGTGATGTGCGGCACAGGGCCTTCCTGAAGCCCCTCTTGAAGTTGTCAGACAGGAAACCGTACAAAATGGGGTTCGCGCAGCTGTTAGCGTATGACAGGACAACAACAAAAACGTAAAGACCCCTGAAGTCTCCTGGCAGGACCACCAGGAGGTTGATGATGTTGAGGGCGTAGAAGGGAAGCCAGCACAGGACAAACACCGCCACCACCACAACCACCATCCGAGTGATTTTACGCTCTGATTTCTTACGGCGGGAGGATGTGGCCTGCGCCCGTTTCCCAACACTGCGTACCTTTGAAAGAAAAGAAAAAAAAAACACCTTTTAGCTCTCATGCTGAATGGACACTTGTACAAACAGCTTCTGAGGCACTCAAATTCATGGTTCACAGGAAATAGCATTCGGATTCTGTTGAGTTCCGTAGGTTTCACAGCTTTGCGTGGTAAACAGTTTGAGGCTGGTCGACAATAGCAGGCCCAACATGGATTTCTACTCGAAACCCTGAATAATGCAGCAGAGTGGACCATTAACACCAAAACTGAGGGGGCAATATTCCTGTGAGTGATTCAGATCATTCAGAGAATAGAAAGCTGCCTCACTGTGGAGTGATAATAACATTATTGTTGAGGATAATTTCTCTCATTTCTCACTCTGGCACAGTCAGCTCATCCATAATGTGCTTTGAAGCCTTTCATCGTCATCATCATCATCATCAGTGGAACAGTCCAATTGTCGAGGATATTAGTGCTCATATGCGCAGCTTTATACGGAGGGATTTCTCTTCATATCAAGACTCTACAGCTTTATCACTTCTTGAAATCTTTGTAAATTCTCTACCTTGATCACAATCAGCAGGTAGCACAAGCAGATGACCAGCAGGGGGCAGAAGAAGCCCATAGTGCACGTGTAGACGATGAAAGACGTCTTCCACACTTCTGCAGGCTCGGGCCACACAATGCTGCAGTTCCCGTCGTCTTTCAAAACGTCTGCAAACACCACCACTGGCAGCACCACCACAAACGACCCAGCCCAGATTGTGGCACTTATAGCTTTGGCCACTCGGGGGCGCCGCCACCAGGTGGAGCGGATGGGGTGTACCACGGCCAGGTAGCGGTCAACGGACATCACAGTCAGGCAGAAGATGCTGGTAAACTGGTTGATGGCATCCACCGTCATAACCACACGGCACATTAGAGAACCAAAGGGCCAGGAGAGCAGAGCGTTCTGCACCGCCAGGAAGGGCAGACCCAGCATAAACAACTCATCTGCAATGGCTAAATTAAGAATGTAGATGTTGGTGACGGACTCATTTTTAGTGTAGTTGACAACCACGTGAATGACCAGCGTGTTTCCCACCAGGCCAACCACGCATACTATCCCGTAAATAAGAGGGATGAAGATTCCAGCCAAACCAGGGAGGGATCCCGGTTCAGGCCTGGTGCAGTTCTGACAGGTGCTGTTGTCGAGGAAGGTGTCGTCCGTCGGCGTGAAGCTGAGGAGTGACTCGGCAGGAGTGGAGAGAAGCAAGAATTGCGGGAGGGGAGGAACGGAGTTAGCGCTCCCTGTGGCTGTGGGGGTTTGCTGGGGAAGCAAGGACACCGGGGTGGCCTGGATGAGCTCCATGAAGGCGTCACAGAAGGAGGGGCAACGCGGATCTACAGAGGTCCATCAGTCAAGCGTCAGCATCCCTGGAAGCAAAGACAGATGCTTCATCAGCACATTTCATGAATACGTGATGCATTTGTGAAATCTGCTCGTATGACAGAGTCAAGTTAGTCGGTCCTGAGACCCGGAAAGACGTTCACACTGCTGAGAGTCCACTTCCCAATTTCCCAAGTTAATGGTTTTGTTTTGGGTGTTTTTTGTTGTTGTTGTTAAATGGCTAAAATACCGTCTGACATCATCACGCCAAAAGCAGAGGAAGCCTGAAGCCAGTTGTAGTGAGGCTGAAGCGGCGTTCAACAACGCCGACTTCCAACTGTCATTCCTGCTCCACTCAGTTGCTTTTAATGAGCAATGAAGCATCAGACAAAAATGGTTAACGTCACCACGTCGCACAGAGAGAGAAATTAAGAGAACTTACAATCCAAGTGACAAAGACGTCCTTTCTCTGACACATAAAGGAAATGAAAAACGTTCAAAATGGCTGCCGCAGAAGGCAACACCCAAAATGTTACAATCCAATTCACACGAAGTGGCTCTCAGGACACAAACTACTGATCAAGTCAGTGATTCTCTGTTCATCACAACAAAAACAAAGCTGCAACAGAACCAGACACACTGCACCCCCATTAGAACGCAACTTGTTTATGAAGCCTCCCCAGAGTCTTAATCACCACGATGCTGCATGCAAGCACACCATCAGGCCCGGCTGTGATGGCGGATAATTGATGCTCCGCTGGGAACAAAACAAACTGACCTATGGAGAAAAATAACCATAATGTACCTACATTAACGTGAGGATGATGGCGGCTGTTCTACAGTCCTGTGTGGAGGAAATGATGACATTCGGTCAGAGGTCCAGGCAGCTGTTGAACAATCAATCCGTTTGAAAAGGTATTTTTTTATCAGAGAAGAAGAACGATAAACTGCTGTGGCTCAAGGGCTGATTGTGATGGACATAATGGAGTTCAACAGATTCGCAGAATTCTGCATGAGCTGAAAAACAGAGATGTGAGCCGGCGGAAGGTGGCGAGCGCGCTGGCTCCCTCATATTGTTGTGTGCAGTCTTCAGGGGAAACACTGTAATTAGCTCAAATGGGCTGGTATAATTGTGCCCAGCAGAGTGAGTTCTGGAAAATGGTCTGGGTCTCTCATTATACATTTTGTATGATTCTTAAGATGCTATTTTATGTGTAAACATGGTGAAGAGAAGAAATGCCACATGTAGGCGTACTTCCAGAGCACAGGGAGTACGATCTCTAAGAGCAATTAGTCTTTAGTTACTGCATCCGTACCCTTCTGAACAGTCCCAGTACCTCATGTAACTGCACCAAACCTCTTCCTGCTGCAGTGAAAATAAAAGTAATCACACAAATTACACCTCAGAAAAAAAGATACGTCTAAAAATGTCAACTATTCTAATGTTTCCACCACAGCAAATGATGTTTTGCCAGCGCGGTAATAGAGTTTCCTTATTATTGAGTCATGGGCGGCTGCCTGGGTGAGCCGGCCACAGCAGGTGGAGCGTCTGACTGCAGCCTCTGAAGTGTTTGTGATTAAGGAGACATTAGGGACAAATAAAATGTATAGAAACAAATTGTTCTACTGATGACATCAGGCTAACACACACACACACACACACACACACACACACACACACACACATCCCTATAGCTCCTTATTTTCAGGATGTGCAGCACAACAACCTCCCATCCTAATCTCTGACACACACAATGAGCAGACTGACAATATCTCTTCTCAAAAGGCATCCCCTCCTTTGTCTGCCCCTCCATTGTTGGCTCCAAGAAAAAGTTCCGGGGGGAAGTTGCTATGGCGATAAAGGGTCAAGACAAGGCCTGAGGGGATCTGTGTAGGTTGCAAAGGTAAGAGATAAAGACCCTGAATGCCCGTTGATTGGGGAGGCGGTGCCCTGCATTCAGTGAGCATGTGTGTTCATGTGTCTTTGTGTGCTCGTACATGTCAGCTCGGTCCTGCGCCTGCCTTTAAAAATATAATAGAAATTTGAGACAGAGTTCTTTTAAACACACACACACACACACACACACACACACACACACACACACACACACACACACACACACACAAAGACAAAAACAAGCTTCAAGCGCTGCTCACGGGAACCAAACTCCAAACAAGCGTTCAGCGCTTCAGTTGAGGGAGCAGATGCTCCTCCTGGGGATCTTCTGGCGTTCTGACGTCCTGTTGGGTCGAGATCTTTAACCTGCAGCTGAAATGGAACTTTTGGCTCGAATTCCTTTTCATCCCCAGATGGAAGCAACGGGGAGGAGAAGCTGCGTGACGATCGGAGGCTGTTTTATATTCTTTTCCTCCCGAGAAGTCCATTCTGTGTGGTTTCGTTCACTGATAAATTCTATTCTTCAGACTCTTACAACCACATGTTCGACTGTTATTCACTCACATTGGCGTCACCACCGTTTCATTTAAACTCTGAACTGTATTATTTAGCCTTTCAGGCCCAGTTGTGTGGTTAATTGACTGTTTTCATTAAATACAGTGTAAGATATTTTAAGCCGTTTACGAGAAGCCCGTCCCAAACATTCCTTTCGTCACATTATGGTCATGACGCACGGAAAAGTCAGGTCTCTGGTCAAGAGGATTCCGTTTTCTTGACTTTGCTGATGTTTTAAGGTAAAAGGGGACAGAAGCTGAAGCGACACTCAACAACAGGCCATGACATCATCTGCATGATGATGTCACCACTTCTCTCTCGATCTTTGATTCTCCAAACACACACTCTCGCACTGCTGTGACAAACAAAGCAGCATGGCTCGGAGGTCGTGCGGCCGTCCATCCTCGCTGCCCCCCCATGACCATGCCCACGTGTCCTTGGGCAAGATTCTGAATCCCTGATTGGTCCATCAGTGTGTGTGTGTGTGTGTGTGTGTGTGTGTGTGTGTGTGTGTGTGTGTGCGCGTGTGTGTGAATGAGATGAATTTGTAAAGTGCATTGAAACCTGCTCGGGTAGAAAGGCGCTATACGAAAATGAGTCCATTTACTGCGAGCAAGAGCGAGCACTGCTGGGTGTGAGTGGCCTCGCCGTAATTACACGGTTGGTAGTGGAGGTGAAAAGCTGGTTCACTGAAAACCACTGATGTCTGTGTAATTACAAGCGTTATTGTTCAAGCCACAGCGTCGCACCAACAACCTGCAGATGTGATCAGGAGGTCACGATTAAAGCAAAAGTCTGTCTGGAAATTAATTCATGATCGTGCACAAGTAGCCATTAGCATCCAAACCTGCCTTTCACCCTCAGTTTCCCTGTGGAGATGTTTGGAGAAACCAGTTCGTCGCTTCGTATCTTTGCTATTTGTTCCCCGATGCCACCAAACAGTCACGTCTTGGACAGAGATGACGTTTATGAAATTTGTTCAAGATCATCTTAACTAATGAACACCAACTTGCTCGCGTTTCATGCCTGAATGCAATGGTTAGCAGTGCTAAGCTTATGTTAGCCGATGAAGGAACTAACGCTGCAGTCACATGACTTCAATGCCAGCACAACTAGTTTAGTTCTTTACTTTCCTTCACTGTCAAACGTGTTTCTGTTGTTTTTATGTTTTGGACGCAGAAGGAAAAGCTGCCATTTGCAATGATGATCAGCGCCAGACATGCAGGAGGACGTCATCCCGGCACGGGGAGCCCGCGCGTATCCAGTGGAGACACCTCCGCAGTGGCCTCCTCGCCACTCCTGGAGAACACGAGTGAACTCCTCTCATGAGAGTTCTGATTGCTGTGACAAGCTGCACGCACAGTGACGGCCTGTTGCTGGCTCTCGCGCAGCATGCTAACCTTAGCTTGTGGTGCTAGCGTCGATCATGTCCAAGGCCCCAGTCGCAGCTTTCTGACTGATGGGGTTTAACTGAACGTACTGGAGTTACCAAAGGTCATAACCAGCAACACTGAGTCGCTGGTTTGGACCCAGTTTGCCTTAAATTCTGTAACGGTTCAGTCGTGCAGCTCATCCATGTGGTTCCTGCGGGCTGCGGTTCTGTTCGCTCTGTGACTGGAGTCATAGGACGATCAACTTGTTCTCACCTTCAAGTCAATTTGAGGAACACCTTCAGTGGAAAAGTGGTGGTAAAAGAAAGCTGACATATTTGACGTAACTTCTTCTTTTAGGCAGTAATCATACAAGCACATTGATGCAGTGCTCAGGTTGAGACAAGCGAACACAAATGACAGAGGTGGAATAACAAAGGTGGAGCCTCTCAATGGGGTCTGATCCAAACGTTCTCGCTCTAGAACTTGGAACACACGACGGCCACAAGACCCCACTGAGCTGACAGATGTTCAACGACAGAACGGCCCATTATGACTCCACCTGGGCGCCATACGTAATAATAGGAGAAGAGATTCACAATCAGCTGAGTGACCATCCATCAGCCTCATTCCCCAGGAGTCCACTTCCTCCCTGCTGCTAAATGAACAGATTGGCCTGCGACGTGGCTGCGGCCCTGATCAATACTGCAGCCAGCACACTGTTGTCAGTGCGTTTGGCTGTGTCACACCACTTATGTGCACGCACGCTTACACACACACACACACACACACACACAGACACAGACAGGTGCTTCACAGGTGTGTTCAGCATCAGACACAGAAATGACTTTGCGTGTCCTGAGGAGACGGGTTGTCGGTCCTTCACGGATTTACAGGAAAGCAGTTTTCTCTTTGTTCCTGTGTATATTCATGATATCAATACACTCAAAAACGTTGTAGTCATTCCTAAAGCAATAAAGATTTCACTCAAACCAATCTTCACCACACTCGGTCGCTGCAAATCCAGAGAATTACAGCCCAGATGAGGCGTTTTGTAGTCCAACAGGGAGTTGCTGCCTCCTCCGAGCCAATGAGAGCGCGACGCTGGATTTAGAATTCATGCAGGAAAAAAGAGACTTGTTGAGCGCGATCATCTTCAGCCCAACGACACGGCGATGCCTCCTCTCTTTATATTTTGTTTTAAAGCCACAAAAACACTTCTAGGCTTCTTCTGTTCTATGTTTCTGCCAGCGAGGCTTCCACACAAGCAGACAGAGGCCGGAGAACCACCAGCGAAAACCAGCAGCTACTGGTGAGAGGTCCACATTCACAATGATGGCACACGCACACGCACACACACACACACACACACAAAGAAACACACAAACACACACACACAAAGAAACACACACACAAAGAAACACACAAACACACACACAAAGAAACACACAAAGACACACACACACACAAAGAAACACACACACACAAAGAAACACACAAACACACACACACAAAGAAACACACAAACACACACACACACACAAAGAAACACACACACACACAAAGAAATACTCGCAAAGAAACACACTCACACAGACACAAACACGCAAAGACACACACATACAAACACACACGTACAAACACACACAGACACACAAAGAAACACTCGCAACGAAACACACTCACACTCACACAAACACTCACAAACACGCAAAGACACACGCCCCCCCCCCCACACACACACACACACGCCCCCCCCCCCCCCCCCCCCACACACACACACTCTACGACTGCGCTGCTGAGGCTACCAGCTGTTCTTGGTCATGATTTAAAACATCTTCATGAGATCTCGCATGCCACGAGTTGAGATGTGACGTCACCCACCTTGATGCCGAGCTGCTGCGAATCATCAGCTACGAAAGTAAAGAGGAGAAGCCGCGGGGATGAAGAAGGGATGAAAGCTGAAGAGGAGGAGGAGGAGGAGGAGGAGCGGGAACCTTCTCTGTTTATCCTCCCCGGTGTGGAGCAGACCGACACGGACGCGTTCTCAGTTATGAATGTCTACCAATGCGGGACTGAACGTGAGCATCACGCCGGAAACTAACTTTTGTCGTCAGTTAAAGCTGAGAGGCGTGAACGGTGACCAGCGACAGAATCCGAGGCTGCCTGCAGAAATCAAGTCAATGAACTCAGTAGTTGGGCGGTAGATAGACGGTGGTGTGTGTGTGCGTGTGTGTGTGTGTGTGTGTGTGTGTGTGCGTGTGTGTGTGTGCGTGTGTGTGCGTGTGTGTGTGTGTGGAGGGGGGGCGCACTCACCGTGGTCTCCGGGCTGCGCTGTGTTCCAGAACCAACAGTCCAGATCAGACGGGAACCAACCGCGCTGGTGAAGGTTCACAGCTCCGAATGACAGAGAGCTGCAGGAACAACCTCCTCCCCCAGAACACACGCGCACACACACACACACGCACGCGCACACACACTCCAACATATCGACCTCTTCAGGACTGCTGTTACTTTCTTACAGCAGATGACAAAATTCAAGAACCTTTAATGGAGAAAATAATTAAGAAGGACAAAGGTCACATGACAGCCGCCGTCATACCTTCAGGTACACAAAGACATCCCCCCCACACACAAAAAAACCTTAAAAACCATCGAATGATAGATGAAATAAATTAAATAATGAGATTAGAAAAAGAATAGATGAGATAAATTTGTACAAAATGAAAAGAAGAAGAATACAGAGACTTTTAAAAAGCCGTCTCCAGGTCCTAACATTGACAGACACTTAGAAGAAGTCAATCGGTTCTGAAAGTCTCCATCAGCAAATAAACCTGGCAGCTGGAGTTATGACTCAATCCATATTCCAATCATGAACGACGTTTCTTTCATCCAAATGCGGCGACGCTCACTGGTCACGTCGTGGAATCGTTACCTCAAAGCCAAAGAAGCTTTCATAAGGAGACGTCGTGACAAAAGAGGGCAGGAAACATGAGGTTGATTCATATTGCAGGGTTCTCATCAGTGGTTGTTTCATTCTGGATGCAGTTGTTCAGAATCCTCTGTGTTTGAATCTGCGTGCAGAAGCAGCAGCTGCTGACGGAGCCGGAGGTCCAAAGAGCGCTGAGATCCTGCAGGATCCTCATGGGGGTTCTGGTGATGTTTCTGGGTCAGAGGCGGGTTTGTTCGAGCCCCGTAACCACTTTCTTGAACTCCTCTTCAACAGTTTTTTTAATGAAATGTATTTATTATTTTTATAACTATTTATTGACACCCTGGCTTTCTAGATTCTGGGTGGGTGGGAGGTTGTAAGCGGGCAGCTGTGTCCTGTTGTACTGTTATCAGGTTTGTGATGTCAAGTAAGTTCATGTGTGTGACTGTTGATGTGGAGAGAGAGAGAGAGTGGCGGCGCTCCTCCAGCCCAGGACTAATTTCCCACATGTGGGACAATAAAGTACATCTGATCTGATCTGATCTGATCTGATCTGATCTGATCTGATCTTATTTGATCTGATCTGATCTTATTTGATCTGATCTGATCTGATCTGATCTTATTTTATCTGATCTGATCTGATCTTATCTGATCTGATCTGATCTTATTTGATCTGATCTGATCTGATCTTATTTGATCTGATCTGATCTGATCTGATCTTATTTGATCTTATCTTATCTTATCTTATCTGATCTGATCTTATTTTATCTGATCTGATCTGATCTGATCTGATCTGATCTTAAACTGAGAGTTGCAGCGACACGGTTTGGCGTTCATCTCATTTGTTCATCTCAAGATGGATTCCACGTTTCGGGGGTTCAGGCCTCTGACCTGCAGGAGTGACTGACAGCTCCTTTAATGGGTTTTTTTTCTGTCACAGAGGAAATACTGGCATGACAAGTGAAAATGAGTCCAAGGCGTCTCCTGACGTCTTCACTGGGAGGAAAGATGGTGAAGTCATTCGTCGTTGGACAGGTGATGTGAGAGGCAGGTGTCCTCAGAGAGATCCGTCCTTCAGAGCTGCTGCATCAAACCTCCAGACAACGTCCTCAAGTTGTGTGTGATGGAGCGAGTCAAGAGCTTTGAACAGGGAGGACAGAGAGGGCAGAGGGAGGACAGGGTGGACAGAGGGAGGACAGAGAGGGCAGAGAGGACAGAGTGGACAGAGAGAGGGCAGAGGGAGGACAGGGAGAGGACAGATAGAGGACAGAGAGGGCAGAGGGAGGACAGGGCGAGGACAGAGGGAGGACAGAGAGGGCAGAGGGAGGACAGGGAGAGGAGAGGGAGGACAGAGAGGGCAGAGGGAGGACAGGGCGAGGACAGAGAGAGGACAGGGTGGACAGGGAGAGGACAGGGAGGACAGAGAGGGAAGAGGGAGGACAGGGAGAGGACAGGGAGAGGAGAGGGAGGACAGATAGAGGACAGATAGAGGACAGGGTGGACAGGGAGAGGCTTCTGCTTCACAAGTCAGCAATAAGATCTGATCAACCATCACATCTAAATGAGACTGACATCACTTCCTCTTGTCACATCCCGATTGTTTACTTGTTGATAAAAAGAACAACACACGGTGAAGCTGAACCCGCCAGCGCACGGCACACGTCAGCATGCCGCCAAAACCTGGGACCAGATTGTCACACGAGGGTGTTTCCGGCCATCTGAGGCTTTCTGCTGGCAGCAGTTACCTTCCCATTCTTTACCATGAATGTGATGTTGCAGTCACCATGGCAACATACAACACCTTCCTTTGCAGTTGATTTTTAATTTTATTTGTTTCCTTACAAATAACAAGTAATAACAGATAATTGGTTCTTGTGTGACGACGGCAGTGTGACGCATCCAGTCAGAGAGCAGCGGTCCCCCGGCAATAACAGGAAGTCTCCATGTAGGCGGCAAACGCTTGGACTTCCTGTCTGAACTCTGGCGGTGGGAGGGGTCATAGAGCAGCGTTCATGTGGCGTTCTTGACCTTTATAAGCAGTGGAGACGCTTTCAGGGTATTTAAGTTGTGAACATTTGATTTGCCGATGCGTCGTTTAGACTTTCAAAACTAAACTGCGTGAAACTTTTGTTTGCGTTTGAGAATAAGAGTGTTGGCGTTGAGGAATTATGGATTCATGACTCACTCGCCAACCAAAAGCATTCATATTTATCATTTGATCAAGGAGGGACAAAATCTGCTGGGTCTCGTTAACGGTGATTAGTAACTGATTACCCAATGAGCAGTTTGTGGGTTTTTTTCAGTTTCGAGGGAAGAAACGGTGGCTAAAGTTCAGCGGACGTGTTTCACCTCAACATCAGAAACTAATGAGAGCTGCAGTTGTGGTTTCTAATGATAGTAATTTCATTTCCAGCAACTCCAGTCGTGTTGCTGGCTGATGACATCAAGTGGATGTGTGTGTTGGGGGGGGGGGGGGGTGATCACACAACAAAGTTTGACAAGCAATTAGTTATGAAATTCATGTTTCACGCCTGATGTGCGCATCTCTTTGTGCCCTTCTGTTCCTTCAGAACATGGTGTTGCTTTGAAATACAGTCACAGTGGAACGTGCTAATGACGTGTCAGGTGCAAGTGACCCCCCCCCCCCCCGCCACCGCCCAACCCCCCAGCCGATCTTAACCTGAGGTGTCAGACCCAACTTCTCCGTAATCATCCAGTCGAGGATAATCTGGCTTGAAAAGGCTGCTGCAGACTGGAAGCTAAAATAAAAGAGGCTTGAGGGAGCAGAGGAAATGGATTGAAGTGGCGACGCGGTGGCGGAGTGAAGCACTGAGGTTCACGAACAGCGACTCTGGGACACTCGCTCCGTGCATGAGATGGCGTTTGGCGTTTATGTTCTTGTCAGGTGCCTCTCATTAATCTGTATCATGACCAGCATCTCCTCTGATGACGTTTCCTCCCATCTGGCGCTTTATTTTGGTGAAGACGTGATTTCTGCACGTCCAGGTTTTGACCCTGAACACAGCACAGGGCCGAGAGGAGCTGGAGGTCTCCAACGCCCTGGTGTGAGCACTCATTATCCCTCTGAGCTCAGGTGTTTATCATGCCGTCCTCGCCCTGATGGTGTTTTCCATCAGAGCGGATGACAAACTGTTCACCAGGACCAGTTTTGACAAACACAAAGGCAAAAATGGCGTGACAGAGGAGGCACTGCACACAAGCTGCAGCTGTGATGAAGGCGGCCTTTAATAGAGAAGGTTTGTTCATACTGAGTCTGAGAAGGCGCCGTTTACTACGGCACGTGCTGAGCTATGACGGTTCGTTTGCTATCCAACAAAGACGCACACACACTGAAATAATGAGCAGTTGGTCCTAAACACACACACACACACACACACATTGAAAATAATGAGCGAGCCTTCCCCCTTTGTGAGGAAATGACAATAAACTCGCCAATTCACACGATTAATGAGCCACACTTCATAAGCACATCCAATAACACAGATTGATGTCTGTGGCCTGCCTCTGTGAGAGCAGAGGGAGACGAATGAGGCCTGGAACAGCTGGCAGCGCCGCGCTCACAGCGATGGCGGAGGAGATGGAAGACCCACAGGCTGTCACTGCGGCTCTGATGACAACTGATCAAATATAGCTTTTTTTTTAATATCACAACAAATATTACATTTAAACAGCTGCTCCCTAACTAGCACGGCTCCTCGCCGCTGACGCCGGCTGAAACGCAGCAGCTGTTCCGCTGAACGTCTGAATTAGCAGACGATTTTTTTTTGCTGGGATTTCAGACCTGACCTCTGACATCAGTCTATACTTAGCCTCCCTCTCACTGGCCACGTTCTCCAGGACGCCCACACGCACACAATCCAATTGAACAGGAATCTAGGGATGCACGCTTTGTTGACACTGTCAGAAAGGTATCTGCTCTTCTTCATGTTCTGTTTCTGCCCAGGTTGCCGGAGGCGCCGGTTGTACCGCAGTGAATCCCACTGAACGATGTTCCTGTGGAAATATCTGAAACGCCTCATTTAGTCCACCGCAGCGCGGCGCTCTCCCCCCCTCGTAGGTGCGCCTACACAACAACTCGCCTTGTGTGTAGAGCTCTCGGTGAGTGCGTGAGTCAGGCATGAAAAACTGCACAATCAATGTCATGTGACTGTTTCACGACAATGAATACCTCTCTGACACTGTCAAAGCAATCAGAACATCCACTCTTATTTGCCAGATGGAATGGTTTGGTTCTAGTTCAGCTCCTCCAGAGACCTTTGTGGTATCTGTGGTTTGAGGCCTGACTGCCCTCCGTCTGTCCTGCGCTGGACAGTCCAGGTGCGTCCCGCGGGGCTGCGTGTGGCGTCTGCGCGTAATGACGTAGTCTGGTGAATCTTTGCAGGTGCATGCACAGGGAGCTCCGCCCAGCTGTGGACCGTTTGCGCTTGTAAACAGAGATTCGCTACATTTGAATAAAACAGCAAAAAAGAAGAAAAGGGAATAAGATCGTTATCACGATCGTGCAGCGGTGGGGAATCCGGTTGCAGTTTTCTTGTGGAAGCCTCGGTAAAACCTTGAACCCAGCCGTCTGCCTCAGTCTCGCGGGAACCTGGAAGAAAAGCAGACGACAGGTGAGGCACCTCCATCAGCACCGCGCGGGAGGGGGCGGGACTCCAGGAAGTCAAAGCAAGGACCCGAGATGAGGGTTTGTAAAACCAGCTTCTGTGGCGCGTTGGAGTGCCAGACGCGCTCAGCTCCGCCATCATGGCGGCTCTTAGAGAGGCGGGGATCGACATGAGATGAACTTCTTTCTTTGGATGGTTTTTCAGCGGCGAATGAGAAAGCACTTGGTTCATCTGTCAAATTACTGCTGCATTTTCGAGCTCGCCCATGATGTGTCTGTTCTCCTCCAGGCAAATTGAAAATCTGTTCTGAGGGCTTGAAAGTAATTGCCGGGTTGCGAGGAAGAGGAGCTTTTATTTCACGCGCGGTGAGTGACGTGGCGGAGACAGAGGAAGCGCTCACCTCAGAGCAGAGAGCAGTTCTTCTTCTTCTTCACTTTGGTGGTCTGAGGGCAGAGCACGGCGCGGATGGCCTCGTCAAACACCGTCTTCAGGCCGCGCTGGGTCAAAGCTGAGCACTCCAGGTACTTCACTGAGTCTGCGCACACACACACACACACACACACACACACACACACACACACACACACACACACACACACACACAACATGAAACATTCATGCTCCCTATGAACATTTATATTGAAGTAGGAGTCAGTCAATGAAATACAAGCATCAATACAACAACTTGTTCCGTTGGGTGCCACTAAGTACCGGTTCAGACTTGACTTACAGGTGAAGACAATGAATTTTGCATTGAATATTGACGACATTGTTCATGGAGAACCCTGTCACAAGAGGCGTGTCCTATATTTCCTGTCTCCTACAAATATCTGGGGCTGACCCGGAGTCCCTGGGTCACGTGTTATGAAAGCTACTGGAGCAGAAAAAGAGGTGAACTTTGTCGTAGCAGCCAGATGTCAAATAAAAACTACAGATTACAGCGTGGAAATCTCGGTGGAGGACGGCACGGTGGAGCAGTGGTCCTCCCTGTGGCCCCCAGCAAGAAGGTTGTGGGTGGAGCCCCGGCTGCAGCACGGGGTCTTTCTGTGTGAGTCTGCATGTTCTCCCTGTTCCTGCTGGGTTCTCTCTGGTACTCCAGCTTCCTCCACAGTCCAAAGACATCAAGAGGGACCAGGTTAATCCAGACTCTAAATTGACCGTAGGCGTGGCTGAGAGAGCCAATGGTTGTCTGTCTCTATGTGTTGGCCCTGCCATGGACTGGTGACCTGTCCAGGGGGAAGGCTGCTGGGATAGGCTCCACCCCCCCCCCCGCCCACAACCCTTAACAGGATAAAAGGGAAGAAAATGGATGGATGGAAAATCTCGATGGACGTGTGTTGATTCACCACATCAACTCTGTCATGGTTGTCATTGGCTGAGAGAGCAGCTCAGGGCAAGTGAGCTGTGAATTTACAAGATGCCTTTTGCTGGCGAGCGCGGACGGATCCTCGCCGACACCTGATGACCAGGATCATCTCCCTCAGCGGTGCTTTAGCTTGAACCTGCTGACTGAAGCCAGGGAGAGGGACTGACCTATCTCCTTAGCCAGGGCCAAGCCCTGAGGGTAGGTGATGGGGGCCAGCTTCTTCTCCTTCAGCTTATCGATGGTCTCCTTCTCGTCCCTCAGATCCAGCTTTGTGCCCACCAGAATGATGGGGGTGGAGGGGCAGTGGTGACGGACCTCTGGATACCACTGAGAGGGTCAGAGAGAAGGAAGGAGTGAGGACAGAGCAGCCTTCCTACACCAACCTTCTCCAAAAGTCAAATTCAAGCACTTTCAATGTGTATTTTCAAGCATTTCCAGGACCTTACGACTCGGTTCTCTCTGACTCTCATTTCTTTCTATAATCGAAGTGAAGAGCTCTATTTTCTCGAACCCAAGCACATGAAAACCTTGAAAACACTACATTCCGTTGCATATATTTTCATGGATGTCCAGGCCTGAGAGCGCCCGGGAGCTGGAACATGAACGTGCTGGAAGCCGGAGTGCAAGAAAAAGTGGGAAAAGAACCAAAATGACACCCCAACTTGAAAGCAGTCAAGTAGGAGAGTTCCGTCTTGTTCTCCCTCACCCGACTCCTTCACCTCTCCTCTGATATGAGGTTTGCTTCTGCCTCCCTCGTTACTCCAGCGCTCTGACAAATCACATTCTGCCCTTTTTGAAATCTCCTCATCACCCATTTTCCACAGTGAGGAAATGAAAGATGTTATCTGCTGAGAAAAAAATGAAGTTGATTCTGCTGGCAGCCCAGCGACTTCCGCCCTCGTGAAGAAGTTCACAAGTCAGACAACTCCTTTGGGGGGGGGGGCTTGAGGGTTTCGCCTGATGAATGCTGCCGCTGAGAGTGAATTCAATTTAAATGTCGGCTAAAAAACCGTACAGGTTCATGGATGTTGTTTGCCCGCCCAACTAAGATAAAAAAATAAGTCAGATCTTGACAGAGTCAATTTATCGTTATTTCTTCTTAGTATCAAAGAGTAACCTGAACACATGAAAAGTGACAGTTGATGATGTGGCGTAATTAGCGCGCCCTAGATTGCACACCGGCGCGGCGGCTGAGACAGGAAGTCATTCTTGAGCTGCCGTTGTCTTCGCCGCCGGTTCATGACATGGGTGATCTAATTGCCGTGTAATTGCATGAAACCACAGTTGACTGTCGGTGATTGGGAGTCTTGTTGAGCAGCGCCCAGTGAATAGAACAATCAGATTGGTGATGGATGCTGACGGAGGGAACAGGATGATGCTCAATCAATACGCCACCATGTGCACATCGGTCAATGACTGTTCACCTCTCAAGAGATTAAAAAAAAAAAAGCTGTCGGGAAGCATGGAAGAAGCAGAGGAGTGTTTAAAGACGTGTATGAGTAAATGATGCCATCACTAACACCAGCACGTCCTCCCAGGAAAACAAGCAGACGTAAAGAGAAAAGGACTTCTAATCACATAAGAGGACTGGTGCCACCTAGTGGTCACAGCAAACACAACAACAGGAAAGAAGGAAATTGAATTGACGTCAAAAGTGGGGGAAACAAATCTGTCTAGGGAGGTGGAGGGAGCGGTGAATGGCTAGCAAGGTGACTGTGGGCCAAGAGAGTCAGGTTGGCGGCTCCTGAAATTTTCAATCAGGAAGAAGAAATGCAGAGTTCTGAGTTGTCAGTGCTTATGGGTTAAAAACATGCTGGTGTGAATTCTCAGCTTGCTCTCGATTAGCGATTGAAAAAGTCAAACCTGTTCTGTTTTTTTTGCTGGGTGGATAAAAAAAGTCCTTGGGTGAAGTGATTAGGAGATGGGCTGTTTTTCGCAGGCCAGCGATTAAATGTGAATCATCTTTAATTCATCTTATTTTGACAGTGCAGTTGGCGCACTCATGACTGGCACTGTTGCCAGGTGCTGAATGCAACTTTGTCTCCCGCCGTGTCGCTGACTGTAGCCCCGTCCTCCTCCTTTGAAGCTTCGCTTCATGGACGTTTGTCTGTCTCATCTCCCTCCATGCTAATGAATCCATCAGAAAAGCCATTAGAGGAGCTCTCCAGCGTCTTTGAAGTCAGGGGCTTTCAGCACGGCAACAAGGGGAGGGTAGGAGAATGAATCCACCCTCCGTACCTGTTGTGATTTCGTGTGCTACTGAATAGATGCTCCAGCTCCTATGGAGGGTATTTAAAGAGCGAGGAACAGACAACAGCATAGCAGCTGCAGCGGTTTGGAGGAGGTTAAAGTTCAAATCCTGAGGGGAGGTTCAACAGGAATCTTGATTAATTTCACATTTGTGCAAAATGCCTTTTGTACGCTGATATTTGTGTTCGCTCAACTTGAAACGTTGGTGTCAAGGCCACTTCACATGATGTTTGCTGGCTTGTGGATGAACGTATACACAGCCAGAGGTCACAGCGGTCGACTGATTGTGTGTCTGCTCCTCCTGATGGAACCAGAGGGAGGTGATGGTGACACGGTCCTCCAGCCTCCTCACCGCCCTCCCGTCTGACGGTGTTGAGGGAAATCATTACAGACACACAATCAATCTCACGCCAGCAATGCAATGGATTATTTCTTGCTGTTTATCTATTTCTCAGACATGCGAGCCTCCGACCTGGAACGAGTGTTGCAGACGAGATGTAAACAATTTGATCAGTTTCTATTAAGTTTTTGCTCCGCTGGATTCAATCACATGGAAAAGGTGGTTGGGAATAAAGGAAAGCCAACACACAGCCAGGAGCCCTGTTTACGCCGTCAACAGGACATGGTTGGACGTGTTCGTGTCTCTGGGGAGGGGGAGGAGCCCAATCAATTCAAATCAGTTGAATCATGCATGATGTGGGTGCAAATTAGTTCATATCTGTCACTAAATCAACTCCCGTTACCTTTAAAAGTCAGGTGCGCTTCCATCTTGGCGCATGGCTACTGAAAAGGCAGAGTTGACCTTTGCCCTGTGCTACGCGGGTGTCGCCACAGGCGTTTCTTCTGGTGGGTTTGTTTACCCTGTTATCAGTATTGTTGAGCGCCGCTCCAAATGGACGCTACACGGAGCTGACAGTGCACGAGCAGGAATCGATGCGCCGTAACCATCTTAACACTCCGCTTCGGGACGGGGCACGACGTGAGCACACACAAGTGTTCAGTTCTGGGAGTTTCACCGGGATCTCCCACGCTGGTGCTTCCAGCCGCCCCCCCCCCCCCCCCCCCGTTACCACACATCAGTGCAGACTTCATTATTCAGGTAACCTTTGTAAAGGTCGAGATAGCGATGAACATTTTATGAGACTCACCTTAGCTCTGACATTCTCATACGATGCTGGACTCACCAGGGAGAAACAAATCAGAAACACATCCTGAGGAACAAAGAGGAGAGTGGAGGTCAGGCGATGGGGGCGGACTCAGTGGTGGAGGTGTGTTGAAGGTGTGGTTGTTATTCTGGACTTGCACCTACCCGAGTGTGTTCATGGCAGACTGGAATGATCTGCTTTTCTTACACCTGCGCTAACACTTTCAGCCACTTGAGGGCGGCAGAAACAAGCAGTTGCCACAACCAAAAGGGCAAGGTAGAGTCTGATGTCTAACCGAGCAGCAGGTCGCCAGCTCAAACTTCTATTTTAACGCCATAAAACCGCTTAGTGGCTTCAGACGGAAGCGCCAGTGTGACCTGGGTGTTCTTTCACTGATGGATGTGTAGGAACTGTAAAGGTGGAAGCCTAAACCTTGAGGAAAGGTGAATTCATACTTGGATTTTAGTGAGGCTTATTGACAAAATCTCAACTTTAGAGAAAATTTTAGGGTTATGAATGTAAACCCTTGGAACTGTAGTCTATTCGTATGACATCATGTAGTTGTACGAAGAGCAGCAAAACTGTCTTAAGGATAAAATTGTGACGTCAATAAACAATGGGGGTGTGTGTGTACCGTCTGTGGGTAGGACAGGGGGCGGAGCCTGTCGTAGTCTTCCTGTCCAGCTGTATCCCAGAGGCCCAGGTTGACTGGTTTGCTGTCCACCATCACATTAGCCGAGTAATTGTCGAATCTGTGATGAGAGGTCAAAAGGTCAACAATCAGTCAGTCAGTCAGTGTGTTTAAAGAACTAATTGTTTACAAAACATCAATCCCTTGATTCCTAGCTGCCATGGAAACGGTAAAGATGTCTCTGGGATTCTGGATACTTTAAGAAACGCTGTATTCCACTGATTCCTGCTGCGAGAGTCTCGTTCACATCCATGACGCTCAGGATTTTCACTCTCCAAACAAACAGGATGTGCTTTGCTCTCAACCTGTATGCCCTTAACTTTTTACCCGTTTCATGGAACCACTTTAGTTGACGACAGGAAAGATGGCTCTTGGGGTCTTTGTTGGTAAAACGTCTCCGTATTTGAAGGAATAAACTACAACCTGTGCTGTTTTAATATTTAAGCAGCAGTGCCCCCCTGTGGTTGTCTATGTGAACACCACAGGGGTGTTGATTAGCTCTGTGTTTGACCTCCAAACCTTCACCAGGACCTTTGGTACGAACACTAACGTGTGGGATAAAAGCAAAAATAACCACACGCCTGAATTACAAATAGTCCGAAATCCTTAGCTGGCATAAAAACATCATTAGAAATATATTTCTAAAACCCTGTAACCTCGGTTTTACATAAATTCATGGATGAACATTGTCTAGGTTACATTTTAGAGGTTTTCTAACTGCAACTTTGATGTGTGCGTGCTATGATGTCGTTGCAACATCCTGCCTCGCCTTCATGCAATTAAAGGCTTTTGAAGTATTCTAAGAGACGTTATCACATCGTCCTTCTCCTGGCAGCCTGTTTAAGTGCTAAATGTCTGCTACTTGGGACAAGTGCAGCCTCAGACGGGCTGCAGCCAAGCCTTGATATTAGCTGACGGAGGTAAAGGTGGCAAACGAGGCGGTCGCTGCCTCCAGAGGATCTTTGAAATCACATATGAAACCCAGCACCTTCTGCTGTACCTGCATTGTTGTGAAATGTTTTCATAATTCTGTATGAGAAGCCTTGTAACTCTAATGTTTCCATAATTCAGAAAATTGGCTGAGGACGCACAATGGGGGGGTTACAGATGTGCTCGAATAGCTAAAAGAGAGACGAGAGTGACAGACATGAGTTTAAGCAGAAGAGCTTTCTGAACCTTTAGACTGCTGCCAGCCTGAACCTGTCTGTGTGTGTGTGTTTGTGTGTGTGTGTGTGTGTGTGTGTGTGTTGGTCGGTGGGTGGGTGTGTTAGCGAGCGGGGGGAGTTTCTTGTCCATGCCTGCACAGAACTGTAAGTTAAAATGCTTTCATACATAAATGTGCAACTTGATGTGTAACATTTTTGTGTGTGTGTGTGTGTGTGTGTGTGTGTGTGTGTGTGTGTGTGTGTGTACTCACACAGTAGGAATGTACTCCCCGGGGAAGGCATTGGTGGTGTAGCTGATGAGAAGACATGTTTTCCCCACAGCTCTAAATCATGCAAGTAAAAACACATACAGCAGAACATGAAATCAGGACATCAATAACGGTTCAGGCTGTAAGACAGGAAGTGGAGGACGGTCGGCGAGACGTCCTGAACACTACATGAGGGGATTCAGTACATATAAATGCCATATATTCTTGTTTGGTGCTACCAGGAAGTTGCTGCTACCTGCTCTGACGTTCACCAATCAGGATTAAGCATTAAGACCCCCGAGGTTTCATAGTCGTGACAAGTCATTCTGGTGCATGGAATCCATATTTTTTCATATATCGAGTCATCTCGTCGCCGTAAATAAGCCCACAACTCATTCAGGTTTCGTCCAAACTATTGGAAGACCGATCAAAACCAGCATTTTATTACACGGTTCGTTTTAATATCATATTTTACCGTGTCGAACCACTGCAGGAGCTCGGCGGCGTGATGGCTGCACGCAGGAGCAGGAGGAACAAGTATCAACTAGCCTTGGTCTACATTTGTTCCTGAGCTTTGCTGTGAGCCTTCAGAGGGAATCGGTCTCCAGTGACTTGCTGGGCCTCAGAGATCCGCAGGCTATAAAGGGGGTTTAAGCAGGGGTCAGAGGTCAGGCTGCCGTGTCTGTCTTCAGACCATGTACAGGTGCGGCTTCATCATGGTTGCTATATGGTTTACATATTTATGAAGGTCATAGAGATGTTACTTAAATCTCAGTTTCCAATTTTCAAATGAAGTGCGACGGCAAATTTTTGAGCTCACGGGGAAGTTAGTTTAGTTAGCATTTAGCTCGTGATTAGTTAGCATTTAGCTTGCGTCTCCACGAGTTCCTCCACCAAAAGCAAACAGAATTGTTACATTGACTTTTGGATGACTGCGGGAAATGAGCTCAGTCGGGATCAACGGTTTTAGCGGCTTGCACGCTCAGAGAGAGGTCCCTTGTTGAGGTTTACGTTCCATTGCACGAGTACAGTACAGTAGAAGTACAGTATTTACACACGGTTGTCATTCAGTGGAACAAATACTAGACATGTAAAGCTTGTGTTCACCGCAGGTGTGTCAGTTGTCAAAGGGAAGGTGGATGCATCCGTTCACAAGTGTAGGAACTTTCTACTGTACTAAAATACACAAAATAGATGAACCGTAACTAGAAACTTGCTATGATCCCTGGTAACATGGTGGCTTGTCCCACTTGAAGCCCAGAAAGTAATAAATACTATGAATGTGTGCATGAGTACTTGTGTCTTTTTGAGGACTTGTTTGACTTTTCCAGCCTCAGTTTAATCGTATTAAATCTGGTTTTCAAGATTTCAAGTTTCAGGTGCAGGGTTAGTTTGCTATTTCTGATGGTTACACTTCGATTTAGGAGTTTAGGACCAGCGTGACCTCAGGGGCTGAAGGGTCAGTGGGCTGCTCCGTCTGAAAAAAACAACTTGCAGGAGAAATAAAAATCTTTACAGTCATTAAAAAAAAGGCTCCAGGCTTTTGTGACAACTACACTGAGGGGATTTTTATAAAATTCATCCACCTGAATTATGTTACGCCATAAATTCATGCAAAATTATGTGGTGGGGTGCTGTCGAAATTGTCAGTAGTTGCAGTCGGATTCATCCCTCCTTCCTCTTCACCTCCATCTACAAAAAGCAAGGATAATCCAGCATTTGTGTCCACAAAGCGGCAGGTGCCATAAGCCCCGCCCACCTCTTACACAGTCAGTCTTCTTGTTACGTTTGGAGAGCCCGTTATGAGGAAAGCCCTCACAAGTGTGTTAAGTCCAAATCTGTGTGTGTTGTGGTTTCCATGTGAGTCAAACAGGAAGCGATCTGTTTCAGAAGAATCAGTCAGAGATGAAAACAGGAACTGTCTAGCGTGAACCAAGACTTCTACCGCCCGTCTTTCTCGCTCTCTTTGTGCTTATCTGGTTTTCCATCAAATGTCCTGTCCCCGCAGACACCGTCCTACTCCTCTGGTGTTTCCTTGGCCGGCTCTTCAAAGAGGCTTCTCGCTCCGTTCTGCCTTCTCCTGGGCCGAGAGTATAAACACAGTGGAGGCTGTAGCTTGGGCCCAACACACGGTTCTTCATCAAGGATCCAGGTTAGCCCTTTTCCCACCAAACTGAACTGGTGCCTGCGTGACTTTAGAAAATTTGGTTCTGTCAAGCGATCTGGTTCGCACTCTCACCAGTTCTGAGCTGAACCAGCCTGGTTGGGACGCAGCATTTGGAGAAATACACTTAATGTCCATCAAGAGGACAGAGACCCATCGGCCCTCTGTGCTGCATTAGGGAGCTGAGACCCACAGAGACTAGATGACGGCTAATTAGCTTAGCACTACGCATGCTAGAGACTGGGAAGTGTTAGCTTCAGCTAGCTCAGGTTCTCTCTTCTCCTCCAGTTGTCAACAAACCCTGACCCAGTGAAGCTTTTGAAGTGCTGTGTGAAATCCCTGCGCCCAGAGTTTTTGTCGGGAAGGTCGTTCCATCCGATTCAAAAATCACAGTTTCACAATTTGAAATCGTTATTCATAGTGAATCCTCTGCACAACCGTAGCTACATTAATGTAGCAGCTAAGGTTTTGGAGAAAAACCCATTTAATGACCCCTGATGGAGTTATGCTAACACTTCCCACCTGCTTCGATTCATTGTGCTAAGCTAACTAGCATGAGTCTCAGTTTCAGTTTGTTCCACGACTTTCCAACAGCAACACATTCTAACTAAGTGCAATAAGCTGTTTAAGGCTTCATCATGTGACAAAATTAACTAAAATGTTAATATTTAATATTTTTGGAAACCTAGAACTAAACGACCTTCCTCTGTGTTGACTGGGCGACCAGTGGGCCGCCACAAATGTAACTAACCACACATCCTGCTGTTTACCAGGCTAACGGCACGCCGGCTAGCCCGTTAGCTAGTATGTGCACAGATACTTGCTCAGAGATGTCAGACTTCCCATCCCTGGACCAGCTTCCTCCTCTGGCTGTCATGGAAGATTCATGTCTCTAACTTTCGTCTGGTTGAGTCAGAGAGATCAACACACCCATGCTCCCGCGTCACACCAGGAGTGCAGCTGCACGGTTTCTTTATAGACTGTGGTGACAAAGTTCCCCAGCACAGAAATCACCGTTACAAAATTAGCTTAGCCCCTCACCCAGCAGTAGACGGGCCCAACGCTGCTCCACAGTAAATGGAGATATACTCAGATGGTGCGCTGCAGTACTTTGGTAATAATTCTAAACTCAGCTGAGGTAAAAGTAGAGTGATTATATGATGCTTACTTTAGTTAGAGCTGAAGAATCAAAAGTAAAAGTGCACGTTCAACATTTTTGGCTTTAAATACTACTCACTCTGCTCTTGAACTTCCTCGTCGTCAGGTTTTTCTAGCTTTCCTCTGGTAAATATTCCTCCTCAAAGTAACTGATGGGTTCAGATAAATGCAGTGGAGTACAAGTACCACAGATTAAAGTACAGATACTTGAACACTAGGCCTCATTCATGAAACATTCTCAAGTACATATTTGTTCTCAGGCAACATGGCTGGTCATAGCACTTCAACGTTCTGACTGCAGGCTAAATGTGATGGCTAATTATACTTTCTCCCCCTGACGTCTGCATGTAAAATGTTCTTCATTTAACTGTCAATCATCAGCGCTGCAAAGACTTTTATGATATCAGAGGTACACAATTCAGCCCTCATATTGAAGTGCGTGTTGTACAATGCCTGTGTAAAAAAGTAATACTTTTCACAACTGTTGATAGCAGAGCATGCTAGCAGAGGCCGAAGCACGATGCGGACTCGCTTGTGCGCGACAGGAACCGGCCTTCCTGGCTCTCATGAGGCCAAAATACACCCTTCACGGCCTTTGTTGGTACTTCAAATAGTACTGCAATTTGGTGCAGTTTAATAGCAGTAGATAGTACCAGATGAACACAAGTATGAAACTATGTATATTTGTGTTCTTTGCTTATAATATCAGGAGCAAATGTGAATTATTTTCGGGGGGGGGGGGGGATTATTCATAATTTAGGACTTCCAGCTCTGAAAAGGCATTGATTTTTGACAGTCAGCATTATGATAAATTCCTACTTTTGGGACTGAAAGTCAGAACGGTGAGAATAAAGCCGGAATTCATAAGACTTTAAACTCAAAATGCCAAATTTATTCTTCAAAAAAATGAATGAATAAAAATAAAGACAAATAAATGAAATTAACACATGTTGGTATCGCCCTCCTCAGTAAAATAAAATCAACTCCTGACACAAGATGTGGTAAAATGGTACACAACGTGACACGACATGTATGCGGGCTCCATCGGGAGAAAAGACCAGTGAACATAAGTAAGACCAAGATGGCTGTTCACGTCACAGCCCATCAGCCTCACACCCGCTGTCTCTCCTCTTCTGCTCAGCTTTTACTTTGAACAAGCACAGTCACACACGACACAAACAAGCTGCGTGTAGCTGGTAAATGATTAATTCTCTGTATACTGATCAGAGCGCACACTTCCGCCTCACAATTTCATCTTGACAGCTCTTGACTCACGACTCTTGCCCCACCTTCTAGCATGAGAAGTATGCACTCAGCTGTGGCACGTAGCGCACAGCGCCCAAACATTCAATTCTTCTAGAATTTAATTGTAAGTGAGCAGCAACTGTAAAACAGGTGTATCTTCATACTTCTCCTCGGTTTTGTCTGCCCGATGACAGCAGGGAGGACTGTGTAGCTGACAGCATTTCCCTGCGTGTTGTGGCCTGCGTCCTCCAGCACCCTCACTCTCAATCAGCGCTGTCACACACACACACACACACACACACACACACACACACACACACACACACCTAAGACTGCACATGTAACCTTGGAAACAGCGCAGCTACAAGAACAGAACGCTCTTTTTGGCTGGATATCATTTCATGGAGCCACATGACGGCGGAGCTGGTCAGACTGTTAGTAACACCTGAGGAATATTAGTTATGTGGTTATAGAACAATAAAGAGTGAGACAGAAGTCCCCCCCCCCAAACGTCAACATTCAAGAAAGGAAGCAAGTTGTTTCCAAAGTAAGTAAAGTAAAAGCGTACCCATCTCCTACGACCACACACTTGATAGCCTGCATCCTGTTCCGCTCAGCGCCACTCTTCACTGACACACTCGCAGCCAGAGGGGAAGGTTGTGAGACGCACATCAGCATGCAACTAGAGGAAATTGTTACACCTCCCTCCCCCCCTCCCTTCCCTCCCCTCTTCTGCCTCTTTTTTCTATCTGTCTCTCTTCCTTCATCTTTGCGTTCTTATCTCCTTCCTGTTTTGCTGTTTGTTCTTTTACCTTTAACAGATGCAAGCAAGCCAAGTGTATCAAGCTGTGGATGCAGGGAAGAATAGAAGCTCTGGGGTGTTTGGAGGGGGGCGTTGCAGTTGACACTGGGCCTTATTTAAACGTCCCCTTTTGTTAATTTTGCAATCATGGGTGCACACACACACACACACACACACACACACACACACACATACACTTATGAAGCATTTACACAGACTTGCATTCATTTATTAAAGGAGGGGCAGGTCCCTAGATTTCTATGTACTTTTTGTTTTAATCCCTGAATTTGTCATGATGTCTGGATGGCAATCAAGAAACTATGATGTTTAATTAAAGGAGGCATCAAAGTCCATAATACATAAAGAATGCAGGGCCAAATATTTACCTCCACCCAATCAAAAACCACTACCAGTTAGATTGGTTGGCCCGTTCAGCTGTCCATCAACAGCTGAAACCAGACTGCACCTGACTGGGCAGCTTAGCTGTCCGTCAAAAGGCTGAGACCGGTAAGCCTAAAGCGGGTGTCAAACGCCGTGGATCGGTGTTGGGTGAGCAGCATCCAGGAGGACGAGCGTGGATCCAGAAGAAAACCCAGCAAAAAGAAAAAGATCTTTTCTAGAACGAGCAACAGGTGAGAGGAGGAGGATGAAAGGCTCGGTGCAGTCCAGGGATTCTTGCTGGAGGAGTCGTCAAGAACCTAAAGGTTGAGCTACGGACGCGCGAGTAGCAGCCTCTCTGTTGGACAGGTAAGAAACCCGTTAGCTGACTTTGCTAGCGAGCTGCAGAGGCTGTATTTGCTGTGATTTATTGTCAGCGTAGGTTGTGAGCTTGAACTAAACGCTATGTAACGGGCGCTGCTCTCTTAGGTGACACAGTTTACCGATTTATCATATTTTGTAGCACTGCTGGAAACGCCTGTACAGTTCTTGACCATAACATGGCTGGTGACACAGGGGAAGTGGTGTTAGCTTACGTAGCGTGGCATGGTAGATACGGTGACCATGTATCTGCAGGGACGTGCTGGCCACTGGGAAAAGTGAGACAATTCCTAAACTGCCGGTCCAGCCCAGGCCAGCCGGGCCGCAAAGAAAGACTTTTTTTTTTTAATAGGCCTGTATAATTTTCAATATACACAATTATCTTTGAACAAGGTAGCACCATAGCAGCCCAAAATCACCGTTCTGAAAATTGGGTATCAGCTTTTGTCTACAGCTGCAAACGGCCTCCACAATTTACTGGCCTAAAGTCTCAAATTTGTGCCCCTGGAAATGGAATCAAAGTGGTTTACCAGCGACTGATGAAAAACTGAACACTGAATAGGACCACCAGGATCCACACCAGCTCCAAAAGTTAACTTGAATCTCTGTGCCCAATTGTGTGACCCTCCATTCTAATCTATCCGTCCTGCTCACAAATATACTGGAAATCACTTTTACTCCTTGGCAGGTGCTCTGCCTCCCATCAGGACCGGTTCTAGTGGGAACTTCTAGTTCGGGACCTTAGTTTGCACTCGTGCTTGTTTACTTCTGTAGTTCATGTGTAGTTCACTCTGTTCAGTTCCTGTTTTATTTTGATAACTTCCTGTTTGTCAGGTTCCTGCCGTTGGTAGTGCTTCCCCGGTGCCTTGTCCAGTTCTCAGTCCCTGTCAGTCTCAGTCCTGCTCCTGGTGTCCCTCACCTGCCCTCGTCTTCTCGTCGCCTCATATGTCCCGTCACAAGTTTGCTGTCCTGCCTTTGTGTTTCTTTGAGTGTTTTTGTTAATGAACCTTGTTTGTCTCAAGTCCCGCCTGCTCTCCGTTCTCTGCGTTTTGGGTCCTGCCGTCAGCGAGACAAGATCGAGAATTCTAGCTTCTGCTCCAAAATATAGCAATTTCATGTCTTTCCAGATCCCACGGAAGCTCGCTGGAGGCTCACGGCTGAAAGCATCGTCACTAAATCCCAGAAGAGTCACACGGAGGATGAGAGGAACCTCCCTGGTTCCTAAACCGAAGGTATTTGTGAGAAATAAGACTGAAGGCCCTACTTTAAGCAAAGTGCAACTCTGACTGGTTGGAGTGACGTCACACTGGGAACACACCTATAAATAATTAGGTGACTCACGACGGCGTGTTTGTGCCGCGCTGCACACGTCCTGTCGGGTGCGAGAACACGCGCTGGCTTCTAAACATCATTTTAAAGTCAAAAGAAGAACCGGAACAAAGACTCCAAAACAGCAATGTTCTCCTGAGTGCTGGCCTTCTGGTTGCAGTCAGAGAAGGAAGAAGTTTCAGCTGAGAAGAGAGAGTGCACGTGTCTGAGAGGAGGAACAAGCAGAAGTCTTTATTTGGGGTTCGTGTGACATGAACAGCAGTGGGAGCAATACGTGTAATATGTCCTCCTGGCCACTAGATGGCATTTTAGGACCTTTTTTCCCCCACTATTGTCACACCCAAATCTGAGGACATGCAGCAGAGAGGTTTTGTCTTCCATTTGAAATGAAGTCCATCGGCATGACTTTTTACATTCAGTTTACATTTTAGAAATTCTAGCACGATCATGCTGTTATAAAAATGATTCAAATCAGGACTTTTGATCAGCGTACTGAGTACTGCATGTACGTGTGTTTGTGAGCCTGATTTACATTTGATAAAGTAACACATGAAAGCTGTCGTCAGTCAGAGGAGCCTTGTTGTGCGTGACTGCGCAGGAAGCTGCGAGCGGCGGCACCTGCTCCTCAGTGGCGGCTTCCACGACAAAGATTTTCAACTGCCAGTTTTATCAGCCGGCAAAATTTGACAAATTAATCTCATCTTCAGAACAAACATGGAACTGAAAGTTTGATGGGGGGTCGTTGATGCAACAGGACACTGAGATTTGGCGAAGAGCTTAACAGAAAATGACAGCTCTTAACTTTCATCACTTCCTGGTTCGTAATGTGCTTTGAACCCTCGTTTCAAAACACGCCGAGTCACTTCCGCCCAGTGTCGACCTCAATGGAAGAGGATGTTACCGATGTGCTTCGGCAAACGCAAAGTGTCACAGTTAAGCCACAGACGGTAACTGCCTCAGAGGCTGCAGTCATACTGAGTGTGCATGTGTGCGTACGTGGAGGCCTCCGCTGACCTCTAGTGTAGTTACTTGTAGTATTTCAGGTCAGCACAAGTCAACTACGCTTCCTCCAGCCTTTGAAATGGCCGCCTGGCCCCCCTCAACTTCGTTTCCCTATCAATTCTGTCAATACAGACTATTTTTTTCTTTCTGATGCCTGACATCATGATGGACAGGGAAGAGGCGGGGTTGAAAGAGAGCATCAACCTCATTCCTCTTCCTTCACTATGAGCTGAGGCAGCCTCCTTACCTTGACTTGTTGTCTGTATCTGCCTCAGTTCTGATCTTCTTTTTTTTTCTTTTGTTTTTTAACTTGACTTGGACACCCATGACTGATTTCCAAATGGGTAAGAATGAACTTCTCTCTTTTTATCGCTACGTCTTTTATTTGAGGATCTGGAGCTCCGTTCGATTTTTACTTTAAAGTCTTAGAAATGTGTTTATGAAGTTGCTGATGAATTTAGCACACGAGTCAGTTGCCTTCTCCTTTTGCTTCCATACAAGGAAGTTTAACTAACAACCTGGTCATTGTTCATCCAAGATATGGATGTTCTGCTGCCGACTTCATTGCAAACGAACATGTTGATTGGAGGTAAACAGGCGATCAGGACTGAAGGAGCACCTTCCTCTCAGCTTCTGTCCTGTCTCACTGACAGCCGTCTAATTTAGAAACAGAAAAATATATGAAAACAAAGGAAATCTCTGCTGGTGTGACATATTGGTGCATCACAAGCACAAGTTTTAGTTTATTTGGTGAACAGCTGGATTGTGGCTGCCGTGGTGAAGTGATGCACCGGGCTCAAGTGCAGGTCTGAGCTGAAACGGGGGAGAGTCGGTCATCATTCCACATAAAAATATGAATCCAGAAGTTACGGCTATATTGTAGCTTTCTCCCAACTGGATGTGCTTCATACTGTAACCAGAATCCATTTGTTAAAGATTTCTGTCAGCTTGTTGCACAAGATATGCAAAGGAAGGGTGGAGAAGTGCTGTTGTCAGACTTCTGACATCGGAGATCTCTAGAGGAAGTGCTGGTGGTGACATCTTGTCAATATATTGTAGAGAGATAGACACAGCTGCTCCCCTCGTCCCTCTGACGTCCGGCACCACACAGCCAGATGCTTTCAGCTGGAATTCAACAGCAAAACCGCTGCTCCCTGTACTGAGAACTCTTGTACGCCGATGACATACTCATTTGTGTTACTTCTGCTTTTTGTCGTGTCGGACGCCTCTCATGCTCTTTGCTATCCCCTCTGATTTAATGTCAGAAAATGTGAGGTCATTTTAAGGAGAGAAAAGTCATCCTCATAAACCCACCCATGGCTCCAGAAAAATGGTATGAAATTAAGACCCAAAGCATTTTGGAAAATCGAACAAAGCAAACAAAGTGACCGCCTGGTCCTATCCTCACAACAGGTTTTGAGAACCTATGTGCTTTGTAGTATTCCTATCACAGTTGATCCAGGTCTCGTCCAGGACAGGTTCAGACCCAAAATGAACCAAGACTAGCACAGACCATAATCTCACTGTGTCACTGTTACCATGGCTGAGTCATTTGTGCTGAAATACAGGACAAATGTTCCTTTTTCACCTCGCCTACATTTTTCTTTAGATTAGACATTAAGAAGCACCTTGATAGCAACGATCCCAGCCACAGAGGCGCCACTGTAGATTCACTCCTGGACGAGAACAAAGCACAGGGACTCGACAAAGACAACCAGGAGGACGGACTCGGACGCCTAAGGTGCTCTGGGCTTTTACTTTAATCCTGTTTTTCTCCACCCCTTTGGCTCTCATCCATGGGGTTTAACAGCTCAAGCACACGTAACTGCTGATAAACACTATCTGTTTCTAAGATGCATTTTCCTACCACGATGCCGAGGTGAGAGTGGTTTTAGAATGACTCAACATGACTCATACAGCCCTCTGTGACTGGAGTGTGGGACGCAGGTTGACCGAGTGGGAATGTGGTCTAGCGGGCCACCACAGAGCTAGTTTTTAAATGTGATTCTGCATTTTAATGAGGATCTCTGTAGTTTTTTTGTTTTTTTTTTGAAAGAAATGTATTCATAGAAGTATTTTGTAGCCTACTTTCAATCCACAGCAGCTCTCACTTGTCTTCCAAAAAAACAACAACCCTCTTTTCACCGTCATTTGGTTTTGATACAAAAATAAATACCATTTAAAAAAAAATGGAAACTGTGACAAGGAATATATGCTGAAATGCTGTGTGTCTATCCATCTATCATCTGTCCATCTATTTCCATACACTTGAACGGTTGTAATAACATTAAATCTAAACTTAAGAAGCATTCTAATTGACATCAGCATTGTTTTACACTCAAAAGCCAAACTCTAACGTCACTAATGACTAAATCACTGAACACAAACCATCAGTTTGAAGTGATTAAACCCCAGTGGGCCGATGTGTCTGAGGAACAAACTCCTCTCTGTGTGTGGGAACGGAGAATCTGTGTAATGGTTTTTGTTCCGACTCCTTTAGTTTCCTCAGATTTCACTGCAGATGAGAAGTTGGAGATTGAGAGCATCAAGATGTACAAGAAAGACCTTCTGGATGATATCCAGGTACAGCTTCTACGTACTGAGTGACAATGATCTGTGGCCTGAGTTTTTATGCCAAACGTATCAGTCCTGCACAAGTTTGCGTTAAATATAGTGTACGTTCACACAATTACGAGTTTTAGCAAACGCTCATTGAGAAGATCTCTCTCATTCTTTTCTGTGCAGAAGCTGAAAATGGAGATAGACAATGTCATGGCAGAAATATTCAGCTTTGAGTCGGCGGAGGAAAGGTCAGAGTTGGTCTGGGAACTCACCCACCCACCATACACAACACATCACGTACACAACATCCTGGTTCTGAGCACCCAAAATCTGTACTGGAGTTGGTTTTTCTTTCAATTCTAAAATGGATGACAGTGCTTTAAAATACTGTAGGCTGCCATTTTTACAATGACCAGCAATCAGAAACCTGACTACAGCTCCCAGGAATCTTACCATCCAAACATTGACCTAGTGCTCATGTTTCCTATGGAACTGTACGATTAAAAACTCTGTGTTAAGTTTTGCTAAGGTCAAAGTCTGGCTGAGGAGTCAAGCTGCCTCAGGCTCACTCAAAACCTGTGTGTGCTGTCGTTTCATAGCCTTCTGCTCCTTTTAGGTGTGAAAAGGGTTTGTTTGTATACTTCAGTGTGAGTGGTCTGTTGGCTATGATGTAGAAGTATGTAGTGAACAAGTATAGTCTAGTATATCAGTCTGTGTGTCAGACCTCTAAATATCTTCAGTTGTAACTTGGGAATAAAGAGCCGAAGAGTGACGTGCGAGGCTGCCAAGATGTGAAGAATGACCTGAAAACCTTTCTGCTTCAAAACATCTGTCCACTTGAACTGTATTTAACTGTATTCCCTGCAGCAAGACCCTGGAGAAGAGCAAACGGTTCTCAAATGGAAAGAAGAAATTCAACATGGACCCCAAGAAGGTGAGTAAGAGGGCGACCTGTGCGTCAGCTGATGTGGCTCAGAGAGAAGACCAGATTCCCCGCATCTCGATCAGCACCGTGGACTGACGGGTTGAGCTCACCACCTCTGAGCCTTTTATAGCTGAGCATCGCCGGCGAGCAGCTCTTGCTATCGCTGTGAGGACTTCCTTTCTCGCTCAAACCTGCGTGCAATGACACAGGCAGGCTCACAGCAGACTTCCTATGGTTTCTTTGGAAGGTCAATGTTGTCACAGATGTGAAACACTTTTTGTAATGCAGAGCGCAGAATCTGCTCTGACCTGAGCGTTAGCATTTGAGGTTAAATACATCTCTTAGGTTGTTGTCTCGGGGTGAGTGGCGTTGCAGTGGAGCAGGAAGTGGGCCCCCGAGCCCAGCTGGTCACATTGGTCCACATCCACTAAAGTCAAGCCAAGTCCTGCCAAACAGCCTGAGGGTGCGTGTCAGACAAGCCCCACTTTGCAATGCAATTGTAGAGGTGGCTGGGTGGTTGGTGTCTAGCCGGCAGCTGTTGATCTGCATTTGTGTTTTAACTTCCATATCAAATCTATTTGTACTCGTCCTCCTCCTCCGCCAGCGCCCCCCCCCCCCCCCCCCCATGGACAAGAAAGCAGAATAGAAATTGATTTTAGGGAATTAGGATCACGATCACGGAAGCTACGGGTTTGCTTGGTTTTACAAACCGGAGATGAGATCATGATGAAACTCAGTGGTTTGGGGGTGCGTGTGTTTTCCTAATTTTCTCTTCTTGCATGAACAAACCCTTGACAAAATACTGACATGATGAGGCCTTTTATGACGTGAGAAGGCATTGTGTCAGGTTTTCACAACTTTTAAGGGTCTTTTTGAAGGTTGATTGTGTTAAACTGAAAGCAATACGTGTGTGTGTGTGTGTGTGTGTGTGTGTGTGTGTGTGTGTGTGTGTGTGTGTGTGTAGGGTGTAAATTACCTCGTTGAGAATGGGCTGCTAAATGGAAGTGCCCAGTCCATCTCCGAGTTCCTCTACAAGGAGGAGGGACTCAACAAGACAGCCATCGGAGAATTCCTTGGAGAAAGGTGAGGAAGACGACACGGAGGTCGAGAGGTATGGACACAAGGACAGTGAGGAAGAAGAGGATGCAGCCTGCAGAAGACAGGGATCAAAAGGTGGAGGACATAAATGTGGCAGGGATGACGAGAAGGACAGGAGGTGGTGGAGGTGGAGCGTTGGAGAAGAAGAAATGAAAATGATGAGAGGACAGGAGAGGGACAGAGTAGCAGGAGTACTGGAAAGGGATGATCTTCCAACATTGTATTCTTCCTTCTCCGTCACTCAGAGAGGAGCTCCACCTCCAGACCCTGAAGGCCTTTGTGGAGCTGCACGAGTTCTCCGATCTCAACCTGGTCCAGGCCCTCAGGTCAGCTGCTGCATCTCATCGAGGAGAACAGGAACTTAACATACACGTGTTGGGACTCACAATCAGTACATCAAACATCTAAGCAGTAAAAGTATTTGAGGAACTTCCTAAAACTTCACCTGCCGTCAACATACATGCTCAAAGGTACAGTACATCTCTAACATGTTGGAACTCTCCTGGTGGATTTGACAGACAGTTCCTGTGGAGCTTCCGTCTGCCTGGTGAAGCCCAGAAGATCGACCGCATGATGGAAGCCTTCGCCACGCGCTACTGTGACTGTAACGGTCACGTCTTCCAGTCGACCGGTGAGCTTCGCTTCACGCGATGTCAGTTAGCTTAGCACGGTGAATGGTTATGGATGCATCCATCTTACCTGCTCAGCCTCCAACACCTGTCACCCTCCTTTGTGTGAGGCCCGCCGTGATTAGTGGCAGCGTTTGCTCCTCTTTTGTTCGCCCAAGTTTTGAGGTGACGTGTTCAATCACGCAGAGTCAGGAAAGTAGTTCCGGCTATGTATCTGACTGGAAAATTGCAATAACTTGCAATATTGTGATAATAATAAATGTTATTCACAATCCTAGAAATATGAATGCAGGCTGGTTTTGAGAAAACTGTACTCGTTACTTTCGACTGAGCTCTGCCAGCACTTCTTCACCGCCACTGTTGATTGTGCTAAGCTAACTAGCTTGGGTCTCAGCCCTGTAATGCAGCACAGAGGAGAAGATGCTCTCTATCTCCTTGTCTGGTTGATGAATATCAGCGTATTTCCCAAAAAGTTGGCGTGTTGCTTTAAGAAGAATCTGTTTACCTGATCACATGATCTCCATCTTTCATTTTGGCTCATCTTTCTTTCCGTCTCTTCACTAATTGAGCTCGTTTGAACAACGTTGCTCAGCATTTGTACGGTGAATATTATTGTGCCATTGGCGTGTTTATGTACACGTATTCCTCTTTATTCACCAGATACATGCTACATCTTGTCGTTCGCCATCATCATGCTGAACACCAGCCTCCACAACCCCAACGTGAAGGACAAGACCACCCTGGCCCGCTTCATCTCCATGAACAGAGGCATCAACAACGGAGAGGATCTACCAGATGACCTGCTCTCAGTGAGATCATCTGCCCTCCGAACCATAAACAACCTTTGAATATGCAAGTTCGTTAGTTCACTGATTATTTGATTCAACTGTTCTCTGCCTAGAAACTTTATGAGAGCATCCGAAACGAACCTTTCAAAATCCCGGAGGACGATGGGAACGACCTGACACACACCTTCTTCAACCCGGACAGAGAGGGCTGGCTCCTCAAACTTGGTAAAAACGCCTCCGCAATTTATTTGTAAAACAAGCCCTCGTTAAGAGGAACCTGAAGAGGCGGGCAGCAGATGTGCGTCTCATTAATGTGAATCATTTTTCTAGGAACCTAGATGAGGTAACGAAGAGGAGAAGTTTACAGGAAACTGCAGTCTAACCAAGCTGTCGACCCATTTTTATTTTGTTTAGCTTGAAGCTTGATGTTCACATTCCCATGGTTTTTGTACGTGCTGCTTAAATATAAATCTGTATGTGGTTTGGTACCTTTGATGACATATTCAGGAGGCCGAGTGAAGACCTGGAAGAGGCGATGGTTCATCCTGACTGACAACTGCCTCTACTACTTTGAGTTCACGACCGTAAGTTTCCCACCGCATCGCTTCAACATCTGTCTGACTTCTTCAAAGTCATCAGATCTTCTACCGAGTAGCCATGTTTGCGGCGTCTGGAGTCGAGTGTTGGTTAGTTAGCTCAAGGCTCTGACTCGTGATGTCTGCAAGGAGGATCAACATGAACGGTGCACTGATCCGTTGTGCCAAAAGCATGAATCCCGTAGGGCGACGTCAGAATGAGCCCAGAAGCCAGAAGCAGTCAGAGTTCCATTTAAAAGTCAGAGGGAGTTTTCACACTTTCAGCTTAGTCTGTTCTGCAGGATTAAATACATCAATAAATGTCACACTCGTGAGTTTTGAACATTGCAACGGCTGTTGCTAATATGTGGCTGAACAACAACATAGAAGTTGTCAGAGACATTAAACAAAGTCACGCCAAGAAGGAAGAAGCTGTCAGCTGGTGATTTAACTGAGGCTTCAGAGATCTCCAAAGTGGTCTTCATTTGTCAAAATGATCCTGCTGAACAAAACTTGCAAGTTTCAAAAGTTGTTTTTCTTCCTGCAATTAACTAAAGCCCAGTGTAAAACCTCATTAGCTCCTGGTCACACATGAACACAGGGAGATGCTAACTTCCTGTTGGACTCATCATCCCTGTGGCGCGTTGTGATTCTCCCTCAGATCGTAGTAGGAGCTCGAGTCAAATCATGGCAAATAATTCACAATCCAGGGTAAAAACTCTGTTGACTTTTGGTGGAGGGAAAGCATGGCGACTGCCGTAAAGCCTGCAGCGCTCCAGTGACTCTGGTGATCCTCTGTTCTGCAGGATAAAGAGCCCAGAGGCATCATCCCCCTCGAGAACCTGTGTGTGAGAGAGGTGCCGTACCCTCGCAAACCTGTAAGATGCTTCCGTGCTTACTTTTGCCACACAAATACAGATAGACTGAAATATATATATAATATATATATCATGATTTTCCCTGTTCTTCAGTATTGTCTGGAGCTCTACAACCCCAACAGTCGAGGGCAGAGGATCAAAGCCTGTAAAACAGAGACAGACGGCAGGGTGGTGGAAGGCAAACACCAGTCCTACACCATATGTGCCGCCAGCGCAGAGGAGAGAGACTCCTGGATCGAAGCCATCAGGTCAGAACACACACACGCGTGCAGCCCGGTGTCACCTGTGAGGAACATGCCGGTTCATCTGAGTCCCGTTCTGGATGATTTCACACCATCTAGCCTTGTTGTGCAGGTGCGGGTGTCCTTTAACATGCAAATGACTCAGAGAATCCAACCTGTGTTGGAGGTGCAGTTCCTGTTTCTGAGGCCCCTGGCGGATACGGCTGGTTTCCTGAACACTTCAGGCTTTCAGAATCTAATCTGTTATTGGAGAAAAAAAAAAAAAGATCTGTAGGTTTTGCTGTATTTTTGGGAAAATGTAACCACGTCCATGACCACAGTGATGGACTGTGCAACAGAGTGTGTCGTCACCAGTCGTGAAACATTTAAAGTGTGTAGGTTGCTACACAGCCACGTCCAGCCCTAAATTTGTTTATGACTGACCAGTGTCTCCTGGGGAGGCGGCCAGGGACCTGTTGGGTTAGGGTCTGGCACCAGGTGATTATTGGGGACCTCCTTGGACACCCACTCCTTTTTCCAGGCTGACTGGATATTGAAATCTGTCATTTGCTGAGGTAAGAACACACACTGTCATTGCATCACGATCACGACGATCTCCGTCTCCTCAAACAGGGCGAGCATCACCAAGGACCCGTTCTACGACTTGGTCTCAGTCCGTAAGAAGAAGGTGATAAACCAGGCCCCTCAGGACTGAGCTGCCCCGGGCCGGTCCTGGATGTGTGTTTGTGTGCCACGGTGGACTGTCCTCCTCTAACGTCCTGTAAGGGTGACAGCTGACCCAGACAGAAGAGCACTGACAGAAGCTGTTGGGGCTAAAAGAGGGACTTCTCTTTCCACTTCTCATTTTTACAGACTGAACAAAACAAGTGTCAAAGGTGACTCAGTCACTGCTGCCTTTACTGCCGACATGTCAAGAGACACTGCGACAAAAGAGGAAATCAGCTTTTGTCACCCGAGTGGATTGTTGTACATGTCAGTTCCTGTGGTTCCTTCTTGTTCTTTTCATTTCTCGTGAGGACGATTTCTTATTGTGGCCTCACAGGGTTTCTTGGCCGAGGAGGACTTCAGTCACGTGTTGCTGCGACCGAAGCGTTCTCACGAGGGTCAGAAATAGACTCACAGAAGAAGAGAAGCAGATTACGGCTGGCTAGGGTTCACTTTGTTTCTGTTACAAAACCTGTGTTATAATCTAGAAATGCACAGGACTGTCCCCCTCTGATTGGACAAGCCTGCATTTCTTTAATTTATCTTCCACTGAAAGCGCGGTGCAATCGCTCTGCAAACCTGAAGGAAAAAAACAAAGAGTTTGGCCATGTCGTGTTGTGTGTAGCCGCCATTGTTCTGAGGTTCTCTTAGAATCATTTTTTTTAAATAAATGAAAAAAGGTTGGAGCCTGTTTGTTTTGCTACAGAGCTGATAGCCAGCTGAGTTTCAGTTCAGTGCACTCGCAAACACACTTCCGTGTGTGTGTGTGTGTGTGTGTGTGTGTGTGTGTGTGTGTGTGTGTGTGTGTGTGTGTGGTTGGTTGACATCCTTACACACGTTTCTTCAAGGCTGAAAGCACCTGACCCGCCTTTGTGGTTCACTTTATTATATTTTGAGGTCTAGAAACCTTTTTTTTCAACAGGTTTATCCACCCTGCACATTTGCTGTGGAGCTTTGCATTTTTTTTGGAACAATTTCTGACCACCGCTGAAAAGCTTGAACGGGATGAATTTAGCAGAGAAAGCAACAAACACCAGCCTGTCGTTCAGCATATCTGATCACAACATTTTGCATGGACCCAAATTTTTATCAGTTCGGGATTGATTTGATTGATTTTGATCAAACAAACCAATGTCTGCACTGACGCTGGAAGTGGTTACACTTTCAAACTCAATTGTAAGAAAATGAAGAAACCTGAAAGCTGAAGAAATTCAGTTTTCATCGTGTACTCAAGGGCAAAATCCAAAATGACACTGGATGTTTCCCTGTGATTCTCAGACATTCCACAGTCATGTTCAATACTTTTAACAGTGTCGTTTATGTTGCCAGTGACAGCACACAGCTACACTCGCGAGCAGCTAACAGTCTGAGGCTGGGCAGGTTCGCCTGGGTGACGTTTGAAGGAAACCTGAACGTAGCCTACAACTGGATTTGGTTCATCGCTCCATCCTTATTTTCTTAAAACAGAGATGAATGAGGGAGTGGAGACAGAGCCGGAGCCGTTCTGATGTCTAAGTCAAGCTGCACGCACGTGAAAATGCCTCTTCCTGCAGCAGCGATGACTTCCTGTTTTCAGTGTTGCACCACATCCCCCTCTCGTTCAGACCCACGGGCCTCAGCTCAACCTCCAGTTCCCGTCAGGCCTGACGTTCCCCTGTGAGACACACACCGTTCTCACAGTAGGCTACCACTGTGTCCCACCACTAGGTGGAGCTGTCCTCTAATTCTACAAGTCCAATTACTCATTTTCAATATGACACATTTTTTTGGGCACAATGAACACGAGATCCCAAAACTTAAGGGGCCACGTTTGGCAACCCTTGTTCAAAAACATGTAATAAATGAATAAAGAAAGACAGTCCAGCATGCCACACTAACAATGGCCCCCGACCCTGCACACCTCATCGCCGCAGGGTGGAGCCACCAGGAGAAATTCAGCACAGCCACGGTCCCGCTGAGTTCTCCAGTAAAACGCGGACTTCTCCTCATAAAAGCGTAAAAAGAACAAATTCACAACAGGCTTGATTCACACGCTTCATTCGTCACTGCAAAACAACACAAAGGTTTTGGGTCATCATCTTTGTCGCTGAGCCAAATCCAGCCATGCGGCGCTGCTACCCCCCGATCAACACTGATGTCACACTTAGTCTAGAGATGGTGACCCCATATGTCTGGTGCAAGAAAGTGCAGTAAACATCTTTACATTCATTCATGGTCTGAGCAAACATGACGCTCGTGATCACCAGCACGTGTCACAGCGGCGTCCATCAGGACACCGGAGCTGCAGGCCTGGTTCCCTTGTTGTCCCCTGGTCGGACAAGACTGAGCCTGACACTCTACATCTTCCGTGTGTAACCCATCGCTGTCAAGTGGGAAAATGTGAAAAGACGTCACAGAGGAAGCACGTGGTCATCCACGGCGTTGGAGAGGGGGCGGAGCAACCCCCAGGAGAGCTTGGTGAAACTGACAATGTACAACATGGAGACAAAAACTGCTGAAAAATGAAAACCGTTGCCCTCCATCACAGATTATTGATGGGGTTTAAAATTTGACGCTAAAGCTATAAAAACTCCTTCGTGAGTCAGTTGCAGAAGGAACGTGCACCCGCGGGGTCTCCTCCTACGGCGCTGGATAAAGCGCGAGCAATATTGCACAATCAAAGGTGAATTTAACGTTCACGAGGTCCTTTTTAAAGAAACGTTCCCATGCGTGGCTCGGATGACCTCAGGACACACTGCAGCCCTCCTTCAGTCGACGTCCACTCTTCATACCTGGGAATAAAAGAGGAAATACAAGTGAGGGGAGGAACCTGGAACGACGTGAAGGACGTAGCGTCACCAACCAAAGAGACAGTTTAAACAACTCGTCCTCTAGAAAATGAGCTTATATAAACATATAACAACAGGTTTGTCAAAATGAAATAAAGATATTTTATTTACTTGACAGGTGAGTAATTCACAGGGATGAAGTCAAGAGAGAATAAAATTAAGATAATTGATATTCAGGCTTCAGACAAAAACCCACTCACTCTCATTGTCTTGTGCTGCGTTGTTCTTCAACCTCTGTGTCGTCTTCACTATCACCTCAAAGTTGTCCTCACTTCCATCCGGCGGGCTGGGTTCCGTGGGGGAGGGGCTGGCTGTCAGGCTATTAATGGAAAGTTTACTGGTTGATTTTCTTTTGAAAAATTTTTGCCTCCAAGAGATTCGCTGTTTTTTGTCCTTCGCAAATCCGTTAGGCCTCTTGAAGGTTTCGCTTGGGGTGTCTGAGGGCTGCGATCTCAGCCAGTCCATCTTCTCACTCTTGGCCACTTGTGGCCTTCCAAGGTCCATTTCCTCCTGGACCTCAGCCAGAATGGACCCTCTTTTAGGTCCTGGTTCCTGCAAAGATCCCGTTGGACGGAGGGCGTCTCCAAATACTAAGGAGTATTTGGGATTGTAGTACTTGTGTGCAGGCACCTGGATGTTGGCTTTCCGTGAGTCTCCCAAACTAACTTGGAAGCGGGACGTGGTGGCAGGTAGAGGCGGGCGTTTGGGCCCAACTTTGGAACGTAGCGTGGTGGTCACCTTGGCAGGTGGTTTGACGTGGAACTCTTTGAAGAGATCGAGCTCCTCAGAGATTGCATAAAGCTCACGGAAGTCGTGGTCGTAGAACTCGACCACCGGTCCCGTCATCACCGTGATCATGTTTCGATCCAACCGAGACGTACACCAGGAGAAACTGGGACAGAGAAGAGACGAGATCAACAGCAGATGTCAGGTTCCTCAGGTTGTATTCTTCCTCTCTGAAGCTTAAAGGAACAGGCCAACTTTTAGGATACAACTTCATTCCTGTGCTGCTAACTCAAGCTAGTAATGATGGACAGCAGCCACAGGAAAGCAGATCCAAGTTGTAGTACAAGTCCTGTCAATCAGTAGCAACTAAAGGTATCGAGCCGAGAGCGTTCAGCTGAACAGCAACGACAACTTCAGGTCAGACGGCATATTATGATCCGGTTTGTCTGGAATGGATGTCATTACAGAACAATGCAAACGATCATTGTCTATAATAAAAAGTGAGACTATTCATGTTAATCCATGTGTCAAATCTATGCGAGGTTAACCAACGTCAGAAATATTAAGATTCTACACACGGAGGGAAAAAGTCAACATCACGCGTGGCTGAGAGCAGAGAGAGGAGCGGGGCTCTCATCTTTCAAGTTCAACTGAAGCTGGACTCTCACGTCTCCTGCTAGATTTTAACTGAAGTATCCAGAGGTTTTAATCACTACTTGTTCTTGCTTCAGTGCAGAATAACGGTCATCTCAGCTCCTGGCTGTTCGCAGGGGGACGGACCGAAGGGAGAAGGTCACTGTGATGCCTCACCTGTAGGAGCCAAACACCACTTTGTCCCCGTCTACCAGCATGTACTTGTTACAAAGCGAACCAGGCAGCCTGCCGAAGGACAGGCTGAAGCCGATTCCCTTCAGTGCTCTGGCTCGGATGTTCTGCAGACACGGTGACACAACAAAGCAGTGGTGAGTGCGACGGTGCGCCGAAGCTGCACACAACAGCTCATTTGACTTTCAAACTAGAAGATGACTCGCAGAGACCAGAACCATGGGTCAAGCTGCGCACACGTGACCAGGGGTGACAACGCTCTGAACTCACTGCATTGTTTTCCTGAGGGAGGAGCGGTGGAGTGCTGGGACTGTAACTGCGTGGAAGACTGAGATAACAGCTACAGGACGTGAAGCCGCCCGCACAGGCAGGGGAGCTTCTGGAGCACAGCAATCAGCATGAAGACCTCTCTGTGTCAGAGCTCTCCAACCCCACATGAGCAAGCGGTCAGCAGGAGAAGCAGCTCGTGGAATATGTCAGCAGTCACATGGCACTTCCAGACTTACGATACACAGCTGAAGAGCTTGGCGAAACACAGTGCCAACGCTATCTTAGCTCGCGATGCTCTGACCGGATATCAGCCTGGTGCCGACTCAAACAGCTGGACTGGATATCAGAGGAAGTAGAGCTGAATCAGTTCAAAATAATTCTGTGGTACTGGACGTGGTCGCGCGTGTGTGGGGTGAAGTCGTGCGTCAGCAGTGTGACCTGTAGGCTGCCTACTGCAGGAAGGAAAGCTAAGTGGCCTGGAGAGATAAAAGCAAACAGTTTTCAAGTACTTGCTCCTGTGAATGATAGCAACTCAGTCAACACATGTCTGTATGTATGTGCTACATTTTGATTTGCACCACCAAGCTCTGCACCAAGTCAGCTTTACTCTCAAATAAAGCAAATCATAACCATCGTACGAGTACAGAAACAATCCTGATCGATGCCTCACATCGGCCTGTTGGTTTGAGACATTCCAGGGGAACCAGCAGAAACGTAGCTTTTAACAACACTTTCAGGAACCCTTGAAGGAAATCACATCTCTGTCAATATTTCTCTGCGGTGTCATCTTACCCGGAGGTGCTGCGCCCCGATGGACAGTCTGGAACACATATCCAGGAAGTGCGGCACACCTTGGTTATCTAACAAGATGTAAACAGGCACAGAGCGACGCCAGGCTGCGTCCATCAGGTCCTGCAGGATCTGGATGTCAGTGAGCAGGTCCATCACTATAGCGATCACCTGGAGAGAAAAGGTTGATGAGTCCTTCCAGGAGGTCACAGCAGAGAAACTAAGGGGTTCTGAATGCTGGCAGGAAGCTACAGGTGATGACATCATTTCCAGAGAATGACCATTTGAATAGAATGCAGTCTGATTCTGAAGAGACATTCCTGGTCATAGCGTCCTTAGAGGAGTGGATTATTGACTGTCATGTGATCACAGTTGGAGGTCGACTCACCACCAGTGAGCAGGTGAGTTAGCAGCCTCGCGTTCCCAGGACATCAACCATGATTTAAGAACACGTTGTATTCATGATCTGAGAGAGAATTACTACACTACCCACAATCCTTCAGCGTAGCTGTAACATCTCTCATAGTTGGAGGGATCCGTTACCACTGAAATATTGAAGTGTTCCCACAACTGCTCCAGAGGAACCTGACTGGCTAAGTAGCGTCACGTTCAATGATTTACCCAGCATGCAGCTGGTCACCCAGTTACCTGGGAAGTTAAACCGCTGTCGCCAAAGGTAGAAAATCTGCGTCAGCTGAAGTAGAAGCGTTCCGTCGGAATGCAACGACGGCCAATAAATCCTTCATTCACAGAGGACAACATCTGGGTCTGTGAACAGGCTTTCAGAGACGCACGTCCTTCTCTGAACTCGCCTTGGCAACCTTCCATCACCGCCATGGGAGGTGAGTTCTATTCATCACCGCCTCACACACACCAACACACACACACTCCTCCGTTCCTCAGCTAAATGCTAACAGATGTTACCTATTGGCTGGTATCTTTAACATTGTTTGACTGAGTCTTTAACTTGGTGAATTTTTACTGGCATCTTAAAGAGAGTTGATGTAAAAAGAGAGATTTTCCGGCAAAGGCAGCAGGAATCTCAGCTCGATCTATGCAGAAAAGCCCCTGCTGACACAGTTGATCTGCCAACTGAAGCTTCTTGCCACCAAAACCCTGAGGGTGCTTTGGAGGGAGGTGGGGCCACACGAGGACACAAACCGGCACCGCAGCGGTTGGATAGTCTCTGCTGTGTTTGATCAAGCCGGACAACAACGGCGTGACATCAGCGAGGGTTTCAGAACTTAAATGGGTCTCTGTCTTGCTCCAACACACCATGACTTCCTCCTCCCGCTCCTCTTCCTCCATCTGAACATTGGGATTAGAAGACATCTGCACTTTGCTTTGATCAAATAAAGGAATTCCACAGAGCCAAAAACTGTCGGTGCAAAAAAAATTAAACCACCTGTGAAGTGAATCATACCACTGTAAACACTGATGTTTGTCCAAGGAGTGGCGTGGGGGAGGGGCCTGAGATTACATAGTGCTTTATTACCTTTATAAAAACAATTTCTCTTCATGGCTTTGTTACACTGAACCCGAAGAACGACGAAGGAGCACAGAAAATGGAAATGAGATGGAAACTCTGAAGCATGGAGGGATGTTGGAACGTGTTCAGTGGGGGCAGTGGAAGGAGGTTTGGGTGTATTGGGCCATTATTCCACTGTAAAGTCATGGAAATGTGTGTGTGTGTGTGTGTGTGTGTGTGTGTGTGTGTGTGTGTGTGTGTGTAGTTTTTTTTAAAATTCATAACAAATGTTTCTCTGTCAGTGAAAAAAAGAAGAGTTGTTAGCAACCCCTGTGTCATGAGGGGAAATGCTAAGCAGACCTGGGAGGGTAACAATACACACGCACACACACGCATAAACACAAGTGGAGGCTTGCAGAATGTTGCTGTGTTCAAACAAACACAAGTGAAGAGCGATGTAATACATCTACATGAAAAGTTCAGGGCTGGGAAAACTGGTTGCTCTGCATCTGCTCTGTTTAGTATTTTCCTGAAGCAAAGCAGGGGAGTTTGTTGAATTCCACTGATAACCAACCTGAGTCAGCTGAGATTTACAGAGCGTTACTGAGAAGGTTACTACGAGCGTTACTGAGAAGGTTACTACGAGCGTTACTGAGGTTACTGAGAGGGCTACGAAGAGCGTTACTGAGAAGGTAACGAAGAGCGTTACTGAGAGGGCTACGAAGAGCGTTACTGAGAAGGTTACTACGAGCGTTACTGAGGTTACTGAGAGGGCTACGAAGAGCGTTACTGAGAAGGTAACGAAGAGCGTTACTGAGAGGGCTACGAAGAGCGTTACTGAGAAGGTTACTACGAGCGTTACTGAGAAGGTTACTACGAGCGTTACTGAGAAGGTTACTACGAGCGTTACTGAGGTTACTGAGAGGGCTACGAAGAGCGTTACTGAGAAGGTTACTACGAGCGTTACTGAGAAGGTTACTACGAGCGTTACTGAGAAGGTTACTACGAGCATTACTGAGAAGGTTACTACGAGCGTTACTGAGGTTACTGAGAGGGCTACGAAGAGCGTTACTGAGAAGGTTACTACGAGCGTTACTGAGAGGGCTACGAAGAGCGTTACTGAGAAGGTTACTAAGAGCGTTACTGAGAGGGCTACGAAGAGCGTTACTGAGAGGGCTACGAAGAGCGTTATTGAGAAGGTTACTAAGAGCGTTACTGAGAAGGTTACTACGAGCGTTACTGAGAGGGCTACGAAGAGCGTTACTGAGAAGGTTACTACGAGCGTTACTGAGAAGGTTACTAAGAGCGTTACTGAGTGGGTTACTGAGAGGTTTAATGAGAGCATTACTGAGAGGTTTAATGAGAGCGTTACTGAGAGGGTTACTGTGAGCATTACTTCACCCAGAAAGTGTCATTTGGCTTTAAATGACTCCGTAGCGCATATTTGTGTCAGAAGATGGCGCTATATGGGACATTATGATGGCTGTAATAGGCAACGTAGAAAAAGAAAACTATGGTTGCTAACCAATGAAATTGAGTGAAAATCTTTTGCAAATTTGAAGTAGTTTATGCTCATGATGCTGTTTCCTTAAAAAGGAAACTGCGCAGAACAGTAAAATGCACATTTAAGTCCCTTAATAAGGACACGGTTAATGACTCAGCATGAGGAGACTTAACCTCGCAAACACGACCTCTTGGTGACACCAAAAGTCAGAAAACACCAGCCACAAATATCTAGAAGCTCATGGAAACTGAGGACAAACAAGAGCAAAACCTTGATCTCCAAACTTGAACTAATCATCTGGTTTAGTCCTCGCCTTCATTCAACAGCTCAGGAATCCACAAACACTTTGACTTGACCTAAAAACAGACGAGACCACTGGTGCAGCTGTGACGGAGCTGAGGAGCTCGGATGAATGCAACACTGGTGGGGCGGGGTTTGGTGTAGCTTAGTACACTCAAATGAAACACATTAACCTGTAGTGAATTATTAAGAACATACAACAGGAAAAGTGCAAGTACTCTTGTGTCATCACTTTGAAAACTCCTGAGTTTTTGTGTGAAATGACCTGAAACCAGAAGAATGGCAGAATGGGGTAGGGATCTCCCACAGACGGGACACTGACGGAGCAGACACGAGGCACAGCCGATTAAGAGGCCTGAGCGAGGAGCTGACACATGCTGGCGTCGTCTGAGTGTGAGCTGGTGGAAGGGGTGACTCAGCTGAGCAGTGGCGCTCTGTGAGTAAACACAGAGACGGACGACTCAAACACGCTCAGGACTTCAGGGTCTCCGGAGCTGCGGGAGGAGGAGTGAATCCCTCAGCCAGCCAGGGCCTGAAACACCATGACAACGGGGCGCATTGTGGTGAAAGCAAGTGAGAAAAAGGGTGAACGCCAGGAGGTCGTTCTTCAGGCGAACCCTCCTTCCTCTCCTGGCTTGAGTGATTTGATGAGTTTGAGAACGACATGCGACAGGGATGACAGATTTCTGTAGTCCAACAGGAAGTTAGCGTCTTGGTGGGTCCTCTCAACCCAAACCCAATCAGATTTTTACATTGGATTCTTAGATTATTACAGAACATAAGGTTTTATGTGGACCATTAAAGTTGAGGAGACCGACTTGTTTTGTTCTGCGGGATCGTCTTCACTGCCAGACATCACTTGGATGATGTTTGCTGCTCCTCACTGGCGATTTCTCTGAAAGTTGACCACGTTGCACTTTTCTGCCTAGCAACAGCTGCTGGTATCATTCTGACCATGTGACCGTGGGATGGGTCCATATTGCTTTGGCAACAGGTCCTCCCGGTATTTAAAATAACTCAAACTCTCACAAACCTGGCTGTGACTGTGCAGAACCAACAGAAGAGGTCAGCTCCACCCAGCTGACATCACGATGGATGGACCCAGCGTATTTCAGACAGACCTGTGACAGCGTGGTGACCTCAGGCAACAGGACACGCCTTCACGCTACAGTGCGTCAGCGTAGCCTTGAGAGTGACGAGGCTCTAACTAGCTAACAAACTCACATACAGTGCCTTTAACCTCATTTTTTTCCTTACCGTTTCTTTATCAACTGTCAACTCATCCACTCGTTCAATAATTCTCTAACACATCTTTGCAACTCAAAGTCTACAAAATCTCTCCTTTATACTTACATTGTGAGGGGCTTTTTTCTAGAGGTGGAAAGCAACTTAATATTTAGAGTGCTTCAGTGAAATGTTGAAGTACCTTTACTTCAGGATTTGTATTTTTGGGGACATTGTACTTCTACTCCACGGAGGAGAGAGACCCGATGGACATGAAGCACTTTCAAAAAGTGAAACCTGACAACTTCACAAGGGCAAAGAGTAGAACGACTGGGGACACATCAGTGGAGCGTGACCTTCAGAGGTCAAAGGTTCCAGGGGTGAACTCACACCCGATTAGTGGAATACACAAACATCATGGGTAACTGTTACTCTGATCCCTAAGTAAACTCAACATCAAATACTTCTCTAGTGGAATTACATAAACTGTGGTGGAGTACTATTTTGCAGGGGTATTTTAAGTAAATCAGCTGTGTACTTCCTCCTCTGTGGTTTTTTGTCCAGGAGATTTCAGTTTGTCAGGATTTATCCACGCTCACCTTGGTGGCCTCCTGGATGAGTCTGCGCACCACCTCCTTGATGTGGGGTCCGTTGTCTTTGGGCGGGTGAGTGTGAACTGACACCCGGGTCACCCCTCGGAAGAACACCCCGCTGGGCCAGCCGATGTCCAACGACGGCACCTCGGTGTCGGACATCTGCGGCCAGTAGGTGGAATGAACCCCGGAATCCGCGGCGGTGCCGGTCGCCCCCAGCTCGGACCTGGATGACGCGTTGTTGCTGTCGCCGCTGACGTCATCCCCGGAGTCATACGCTTTAAAGGTGTTCATTAAGAGTTTCACCTCTCGGGCTGACAGGAAGTCTTTCATTTTGTCTTCTTTGAGGCGTGTCTTGAAGGCACCGTCCCCGTTCTTGAGCAGCTCCTCGATGGCGACGCGCTGCTCCTCGCTGTAGTAGAACTCCGGTCTGGTCTCCGGGACTTTGGTTCCGATGCGTCCGTCCTCCATGCACACGAGCTGGGACTCGGCCATGGCTGCTGCTCTCTCTCATCCAGCGGTACCTGCCGTGTCCTACCTGGAGAGTGACGTGACTGACACGTCCAACTACTGGGAAAGTTCTCTTACCTGTTGAACCGGGGGGGGGAGGAGGCGGGGGGAGGAAACCACCATGCTGCCTTCAAGGACAGTAAGAAAAAAACAGCACTCAACTGCAACAAGGGTTCTTCAATCAGTCTTGAGTCAAACCTGATGATTCATTCACTTCACGCTTAAAAAAACAAAGTTTTAATTAAAGATCACGTCACGTATCTTTACACTCCGGACACACAACAACACACAACACACAACCTCTCAGAAAAACAAGTTCTCAGTTGGAACCTGAAAGCAGCAAATCGTTTAAATGACAAAGATACTTTCACTTTTGTTGATCCAAACCCCATAAACAGAGCAAAGAGCAGGACGTGTCACGTGCTTTCGTGAAATTCCCGTTTGTGGAGGAGCAGCATTTGGAATTTTGTCAGATTTTTAGTGACTGAAGTGCTTTGATTAATATTTTCACGGTTATTGTAACTTTGTGCTGTTTTCCACCAGCAGACTCTTGTCACTGAGGGCTTTTTTCTTCTTCTCCTTTTTCCTGGGTTCTTACAGTCAGGAACTCCCTGGAAAAGTCAAAGAATTTGAAAATCGCAATTTCCAGGTCTGGAAAAGTTTTTGAAAAATAGTTTGAGCTCGAAATCCTTTTGGAAAAGTCACCATGTGAATGTGCTTCTCACACATCTGCACAGTCGAGTTTGTGGTTCAGAAGATTAAGAGAAATCTCTTTCGGTTGTTTTTTATTTACTTTAACACAAATTCATGTGTCAAACCCATCAGATTATCATTCAATCTTAGTTAAATGTATGCTGGCTAATGTCAAATATTTCTCTTGATTTTTCTTGTGCAAACAGATTTTATTTTTTAACGTGACATCTCAGGGACACCTCCAGAGGATGACGTCATTGTGGAGGTCAAAGGTCATAGGCACAGCTTTTTACTCCTACAACAGTGATGTGGTATTTGTGGATTTCTTCATCTTGTCGCAGTAATAACCTGTATATTAGTTCACGTCATATCAAACAGGATCCAAAGCGCCCAGAGTCTCGCGCAGGTTAACTACGGGGAATTTGGAGCTGCACGGCCGTGAGGATTCATGTCAGTCATCATGGTCGTTCTCCACGCTCTCCGTGGTGGTACCTGACATCCTGCACGTGTGCGTCTAACCAGCAAGTTAGTCTTCATTGTCAGGTGACATTTTGCGGGCGGTGAAATCGCCAGGGTTGAGCTTGGCTCTTAACCGTGACGTCGCTGGGAGGGAACAGGCGGCAGTTTGTCCCTCGCCCGAGCCTCCCAACGTCCCCTCTCCTGATAACTCCTGCTTCTTTATAGTTTGATCAAAAATCCCTGACTGAGCGCTTCAACCACGCAGTGAATAAACATTAAAAAATCGAAACAGTGCAGTGGTGTGACCCGTTTAACGTTGTGGAGATGTTTTTAGGACAACATATTTTGTTGAGAAGTTTGATTTTGAATTGATAACCTTTTGTGGTTTATCTATTTAAGACTGATTTTTTCATTTCAGGTTAACTATTTTCTGTTTATATGTTATTATTTTTTACAACATCTGTAATACTTTTTTGTTGTTTTTGATTGTCAACCTAATTTGCTCCAGATGGCTTGTTTTTGTGACGACAAGTTAACAGCTTCAATAGCATTTTGTTACTCACTGATTCTGTACCTATGGGCCGCCTTGTTTCATTGGTCCTGTGTGTGTGTGTGTGTGTGTGTGTGTGTGTGTGTGTGTGTGTGTGTGTGTGTGTGTGTGTGTGTGTGTGTGTGTGTGAGGGAGTCCTGCTTCTCTATGATGTGCTACAGTGAGCGTATCGGGGGAGTCAGTCAGCTTCTCCAGGTCTGAATCTTTTGCTCCTCCTCGTACTGAGACGCTTGAACTTGCGTGTGAGGTCTTCAGTCCCTCCTTCAGCTGAGAACACTGCCCTCTGCTGCCCTGCAGAGCTTGGAAGTGCTGCTGCATGTTCTGTAAATGTAAAGAGGATTCTTTCCACGAGTCACCGTGTGGCCCATTTCCCATTGAATGATGTGTGTTTCTATTTTTGTTTCTGTCTGATGATGGAGGAAGCTGCAAATAAGCTGTTGGGACCGTCCACAGCTTCTCCTTAGCGCCAGAGTACAGGCACCACATCATGTGGCCTTTATTTGAATTCATCTGAAGGGTTCTACTGTGACTGCGAATCTTTCGTCCTTGAACGTACAGCAGCCGAGCAGAAGAGAGAATGTAAATAAGAGCAGATAAGAACAGCTTGGAGAGTGTTGGCCGCTCAGATATTAGAGACGATGTTGCTACAGCATCCTTGAGGAAGGGAAAGAGGGAAGGGACAAAACACCGGTGTCCAATTATAAGACAAAAATCAAACAGAACTACAGAAATAAATCGAGTGAACCAACACTCGAACCTTGAGGGACGTGGAGGGAGCACCAGCTGTTGTGCTGCTCCTGGAGGTCAGTTGGTGCGACTCTGAATTCCTGAGATTATTTGACACGACTCGCGTGTGCCAATTATATTCACGTGCACTACAATAGGTTGCAGTGGAAATTTTAATCTGCATTCAGTGTATCCTTGGAAGTCACATATTTGAAAGTAGCAGACAGATGATAAAATATTCCGTGTCAAAGTGTTCTGTCATATCCTCAATTTCCGACTTCCAGTCCACATGCGCCAACATTTAGCCTCAATATTCCTGGCGCACACATGCAGAGATCTAATTTGACAGAGGAAATCAATAAGTTATTACGAGCTGCAACTGTTGGGCTTCCAGAGAAAAATCTGTATTGACAGTTGAGAAAACAGCAGGCTAACAAAGCATCATTCAGAATGACAATCTGTTATCAAAGAAGATGCAGATGTGTTGTGTTCCTCGCCATGCACGCGGTGACACACTGCAGCTGCACGCACTTCTACAGAGGAATGCAGAACAGAGGATTAGAACACAAGCACGTTGCAGGCACGCTGGGCGCTGCAGGAGACTGGGAGGCTGTCAGAGCTGCCCAGGAAACAGGGAGACCAACCTTGAGGGGACACCAGGAACTCGTTTGTCGGGACAGATTGAAAACATTCTTTACTATTTGGTCTACAGTTTTTGAACATCATGTCAAAGTCACGGTTAAAAGCATGTTTTGGACGCACGGCTGGAAGATAAGATAAACCTTTAATCGTCCCTCGGTGGGGAAATTGGCAAAGGCTTCAGTTCACAGATGAAAACTGCTGTGACAAGTTTTCATGTTTTGGCTGCCAGGAAACTCCAAAAGTCAAAATTGAGGGGAAAAAAAGGGTCAAAATTTCTATTTGTCAGTGAGTTAAGATCTAAAGAATCTGTTCATGATGGGCAACCTTGCATTCTGCTGTTGTAGTTGCACCACTAGCCACAAGGTGGCAACAGAAGCTATTTATATATTACATCAGTTAGTGTCTCAGTGTCCCCGTGCCTCTCTGACATCTGACTCTCTGACCGACCTTGACCCCCTTGTGCAATGGGCCTGAATGAAACGAGGATTTTGAAACATGAACCCATAAAATGGATTGTCCGTGTTGTCTCTTGCTATTCAGTGTCATGGCCTTCCTCGAAAGATGGATATGCACCAGTCTGTCTCCGTCAGTATGTCCACGTCTCACCTGCCCGTCTCCTCCAGAAATGGTGGCGAAATCAGTGGTTGCACCTGAGAGGTGACGTCCATCAAGTGGACAGAGTTTACCTGCTGTAACTTGCCGTCAGGGAGCACCAAACTTCTCATTCTTAGTGTCTTTTTGTCTTGGAAACATTGAAGGAACGATGCTGGTTTCAAAGGCACGAACATTCACATCACATCCAGGCGACTTAGATGAGGGTTGAGTCGGAGCAGGTGGAAGTTAAAGAGAGAGAGGATGGAGGGATGAACAGCTAAAGGGTTGGAGGAATGTATGAGGTGGACACACGCGCGCGCGCGCACACACACACACACACACACACACTAGGACCAGGAATAATTCAGCAGGACAGAAGTGCTACTAGTACTGCATCTGACCAGCAGGGGGCAGGAGAGCGCTGCAGTCTGATGATGGTGGAACTGCTGAAACTGAGCGGAGAAGACGAGTAGAAGGAAAGAGTCTTGATCTCCTCTGACAGCGGTCGGCCTGTCCATCAGACATCCTTAACAGAGTCATGATGTCACATTGCGGCTGCTCGGCACCTGACAGCCACCAGCCTTGACGGTGTATGTGTCAAACACACATACTTTGACTGACACACACACACACACACACACACACACACACTTTTGTCAATGAAGGCTCTCAGTGGATTCTGGGTTGACACCACCAGTGAGAGGTTTCACTGGGCTAAAACTATCAGTCTATTAGCGACTACGTAGCTGACAGCGGAGCGAGCAGATGAGCGTCCATCATGCAACACAATCAGGGTTTGATTCAGTTTCTCTGTAAGAGGTCAGGTTTTACCACCTCAGACGACATTTTAACAACTCCTCAGAAAAGCGCCACAGTTTCGTCGACACACCGCTGACTTCAGCAGACTACATGCAACCACATCCCCTTCCTCTCCATGTCTTCGGCCTGTTTCCTATGTTGGCCTGTCCTCTCCGGGTCATACGCCTGCCCTTGTGTGCCAGAGGCACCAGATGGCCCATCCACAGGAAGCGGCCTGCCCACGGGTCTTCCTACCCCGGCTATACAGCACCCACCCTGATACCCACTGCGCACCTCAGACTGGACTAATGAATTACTATGGAGACGTACAAGTGTTTTATACACGTTAGCCATGCTGTTTTCACTACTGTCATGAAAGAATTGCAATAAAAGCCAAGCAGCAGAATTAGAGGATCAAATATTGCAAGAAGAATATCCAGATAAAACTATTTAATTATATTTTTATCTCTTTGGATTCATATTGACCTTTACTTTTTATCCATTTAGCTAAAAGCTTCTCAGTTAGCAAATTAAATCCTCTGGTAGGAGTTTGATTTGTGACACTGGCTCGGTGCTTTAGTGTATTTCAGTCATTAAAATATTATTGTTTCAGTTGAAACATGAAAGACTGGATTAGCTTTTTAGGTTTTCACCATTTCCCCAACACGTCTTAAAAATAAAATAGGGCTATAATCGAAAAAAAACATTATATTCTTTCATAGTAATTTAATGACGATACTGTAGCATCGATACACGCGAGGAGGAGGCGGCTTCAGCGGAGAGGAATGTACTTCCCCATCAGAAGCCTTTACACACTTAAACAGCCATTTAATATTTTCCCGACGGGTCATCCCAGCGCTTCGCCCTGCACGTGCAGAGGTGGCGTGGCATCTCTTTCAAAGTGCTCTTGCACAGGAACTGCTGAGCTCCATCAAGTGATTCTGTGCATTTACGACCGCCGCAGCAGCTGTGAAGACGCCAGCAAATGTCAATGTCACCGGCCTCGACCTCCATCTGTCTCTCTGACTCTCGTCCTTTGCATCGCTGGAATTGTTGCAGATGACGAGAAATTACTGAAGCTACACATAAGTATCAGCTTTGTAGACCTGCTGACCCGATACCGGTGAGCGTGTTACGTCATTTCCTGCCTGTAATCCTGTCGCTGTGTTGTTCGACTCTCTCAATCCTCCCTCAGGTGTACTGCTAACTTAATCGCTTTCAGCACCACTGTATACGACGTTTTGGTGTCATACAGAGGTTTCTGTCACTTAAGTCTTTAGCAGGACTTTGCTCTGAAATTCCTCGTTCTATTTGCCACAGGTCCGCTAGCTCACCTTAGCATACTCGCTATGGCCGCCCTCTCTCTTTCCGCCTCTCCCCCCACCTCTCCCTCCCTCTCCTGCTCCCTGTGCCAGATGTTTAGTTACTCCTCTGCCTCCTTTAGTGATAATGGTACGTGTAATAAGTGTAGTTTGTTAGTAGTCCTGGAGGCGAGGCTTAGTGAGTTGGAGACTCGGCTCCGCACCATGGAAGCTAGCGCTAGTCCTCTACCTTCAGGAGCTGCTCAGTCCACCTGAGCGGGTGCGGAGCCACCTAGCCTAGCCACCGCTAGCAGCTCCCCCGCAGCTCCCGAGCAGCCGGGAACTAGCCAGTCCCGCTGGGTGACATCACGAGGGAAACCTAGACGCAGTAAGCCCGTGTTTGCCCATCAACCCCTTCATGTTTCCAACCGTTTCCCCACTCAGCGACACACCCGCTGAGAGTGAAACTCTTCATGTCGGCTCTGTTGCTCGCAGCCCCGCTGTGAAGCCGACATTAGTTATTGGCAGTTCTGTTCTTCGCAACGTGAAGGTGGAGACTCCAGCGAGCATGAAGTGCAGCCCAGGGGCCAGAGCGGGCGACGTTGAGGCAAATCTAAAGCTGCTGGCAAAACGTGAGGTTAAATACAGTAAGATTGTGATACATGTCGGCGCTAATGACACCCGGCTTCGCCAGTCGGAATTAACTAAAGTTAACATGGCTTCGGTGTGCAGCCACGCAAAAACAATGTCGGACTCCGTAGTTTTCTCTGGCCCAATTTAGCGAGTGACGACATGTTTAGCCGCATGCGTTCATTCCATCGCTGGATGTCCAGGTGGTGCTTAGATAACAACGTGGCTTACATAGACAATTGGAGCTCCTTCTGGGGAAAGCCTGGTCTGATTGGGAGAGATGGCGTCCATCCTACTTTGGATGGTGCATCTCTCTAATCTAGGAACAGAGGCCAGTTTATTAGCAATACTAATCCCTGACAAGCACCCAGAGTTCAGACCAGCAGGCAGAGCTGCAGGTTAGCACGCCCTCTGCTGGTTCCTTGGTGTTGTCACCCACCCAGCCTATAGAAACTGTGTCTGCCCCGAGGCTGTATAAGCCTGCACCCAAATCTGGAGGAGTAATTTATAGCAACTTAGTTCAAATTAAAACCACTGCTCCAGCAAATCAACCCAGTAAAACTATTAAATGTGGTTTGCTTAATACTGGATCTCTTGCATCCAAGTCTCTCCTAGTGAACGATTTAATTACTAATTATCAGATTGGTGTATTAGCACTCACTGAAACCTGGGTGCAGCAAGATGAGTATGTTAGTTTAAATGAATCTTCCCTTCCTGGTTACATTCGCTACCATGTACCTCGTACCACTGGCAGAGGAGGAGGAGCTGCAATCTATCAGTCAAATTTGGTGCTGAACCCTCGACCTAACAGTTCATTTAACTCATTTGAGAGCCTGACTGTCAGCTTCTCCCTCCCAGACTGGAAAGCAGAGAAACCACTCTTACTTGCTGGGGTGTACCGTCCTCCTGCACCTTATTCTGAGTTCTTAGAAGAACTCCCTGACTTTCTGTCTAACTTGGCATTGAACTCAGACAAAGTCATTCTAGTGGGTGACTTTAACATCCATGTGGACGTCAATGATGATTCTCTGGCCACTGCGTTTAAGTCGCTTCTTGATTCTGTTGGCTTCTGTCAGAGGGTAAACAAACCCACTCACTCTTTTAATCACATCCTTGATTTAGTGCTCACTTATGGAATAGAAGCTGACCGCATCATAGTTCTTCCTCAGAACCCTGTCTTGTCTGATCACTCCTTAATTACATTTGAATTTACTTTAACAAATTATATCCTACCTGGGAAAAGTCCCGCTTCAGTAGATGTCTATCTGACACTGCTGTTTCTAGATTTAGGAGCTTATTCCAGCAGAACTTGCTGCCACACCTTGTAGTGATATAATGGGCAGTTATGCTGATTCCACCCCCACCCAGGTAGACTATCTTGTGGACAGCACTGCAGCAGCACTCCTTGGGACACTTGATGCCGTAGCTCCCCTGAAGAAGAAGGTTATCAACCAGAAAAGAATAGTTCCCTGGTACAGCCCAGAGCTGCGTGCCTTAAAACAGAAGACCAGACAACTGGAAAGGAAGACACATTCCAGCCAGCACGAGGAAGTCCGCCAAGCCTGGAAGGAGAGTTTATTAATATATAAAAAGAACTCCGTAATGCCAGAAGCGCTTACTACTCGTCCCTGATAGAAAAGAGTAAGAACAACCCCAGGTTCCTCTTCAGCACCGTGGGCAGGCTCACCAAGAACCATAGTGCTGTTGAGCCATGCATCCCCCAACTCTCAGCAGTAACGACTTCCTTTCTTTCTTTACTGAAAAGATTGTGAACATCAGAACAAAGATTGCCAGTAATGGAGGACAGACTACAGTCCCCACAGAAGCACCTCCCAGACTTGGTGAATACTTGGACAGCTTCTCCCCCATCGACCTGTCAGAATTAACTTCTGCAGTCGGTTCCTCCAAGTCAGCCACTTGTCTGCTGGATCTGGAAGACTACTTAAGGATGCCTTCCCTCTAGTCAACACTTCTATATTAAATCAAATTAATCTTTCCTTAGTCACAGGTTGTGTGCCACAGGCCTTTAAGGTGGCTGTCATCAACCCTTTACTTAAAAACCTTCTCTTGACCCAGATGTATTAGCCAACTATAGGCCGATATCCAACCTCCCCTACATCTCCAAGATCCTTGAGAAGGTTGTCCTGGAGCAGCTACATGAACATCTGCACAGCAACGAGCTCTTTGAAGCCTTCCAGTCTGGATTCAGGGAACACCATAGCACTGAACCAGCACTGGTCAGAGTCTCTAATGATCTCCTTATAGCTTCAGACAGAGGTCTTGTCTCTGTGCTTGTCCTTTTGGACCTCAGTGCTGCATTTGACACCATCGACCACAGCATCCTGCTACAGAGACTAGACCATGAAACTGGGATTAAAGGAACTGCCCTAAAATGGTTTAAGTCCTACTTATCTGACAGGTTTCAGTTTGTTCATGTTAATAATGACCATTCTGAGTATAGCAGAGTTACATATGGTGGACCACAGGGTTCAGTTTTAGGACCGATTCTCTTCACTCTTTACATGCTCCCATTAGGTGACATAATCCGGAAGCACTCGATCAACTTCCACTGTTATGAGGACGACACACAACTTTACTTGTCGATGGAGCCAGACGACACAAGCCAGTTTACTCATCTGCAAGACTGCCTGAAAGACATTAAATCCTGGATGTCTTCTAACTTCTTAATGCTCAATTCAGATAAAACTGAGGTAATCATTTTTGGACCTAAACACCTCAGGGACACACTCTTGAATCGGATCTCTACTCTAGATGGCATCACCCTAACTTCGAGTACAACTGCAAGGAACCTTGGGGTCATTTTTGACCAGGACCTTTCCTTCAGCTCCCACATAAACCATGTGACCAGGACCGCCTTCTTCCACCTGCGAAGTATCGCTAAGATTAGGAATATCCTTTCCCAGAGTGATGCTGAGAAACTGGTGCATGCATTTATCACTTCTCGGCTGGACTACTGCAACTCTCTCTTGTCAGGATGTCCTAAATACTCCCTAAAGAGTCTCCAGCTGGTCCAGAACTCTGCAGCCAGGGTTTTGATGGGAGTTAAGAAGAGAGAACACATCTCTCCCACTTTAGCTTCTCTCCACTGGCTTCCTGTAGGATCTAGAATCGACTTCAAAGTCCTTCTGCTGACTTATAAGGCTCTCAATGATAAAGCCCCATCCTATTTGAAAGAGCTCATTAGTCCCTACTGTCCGACCAGAGCACTCCGCTCCCAGAATGCAGGTCTGTTAGTGACTCCCAGTATCAATAAAAACAGACTGGGAGGTAGAGCCTTTAGTTACCGGGCTCCTCTACTGTGGAACCAGCATCTCTCCATGGGTCAGCGAGGCAGACACTTTAACTACGTTTAAGTCCAGGCTGAAGACCTTCCTTTATGACAGAGCCTTCAGTTAGGACTGGTTCAGGTAGCTCTGAACCATTGATAGCTATGCTGCTACAGGCTTAGACTGCTGGGGGACACATCAGGTTACATGGAGCCCTTCCCTCCTCTCCTCTCCTCTCCCCCTCTCTCCTCCTCTCCTCTCCTCTCCCCCTCTCTCCTCCTCTCCTCCCTGCACATTTTTGGAACTGTCACTACCACTACTTGTTGCACTTTGTAGTTTGGCCTTGGTGTCTCGCAGTCTCTCTGTGTTTCCACAGATCCACCAGAGCCCCAACCGCCGCCTGCATCGCCGCCCCCCCCTCTTATTCCCTACTGTCACACCGGCCTGCGCTCCCCTTCCATGAACCAGTCTGCCATCCAGTCCCCCATCAAGCTGGCTTGCTCTCCCTGCCTCCCCTTCCAGAAGCTTCCTTCTTCAGCTGTTATTAACATTTCCATGTTTCCTCCATTCTGTGTTATAAACTGTTTTCTTGTCTGTAACAACATCTCCTGCACGTCTGTCCCTCCTGGTGAGGGATCCTCCTCCCCTCCTCACCCTGAGGTTTCTCAGATTTTTCCCTGTTAAAGGTTTTCTATGGAGTTTTTCCTCAGTCGATGTGAGGGTCTAAGGGCAGAGGATGTTGTTATGATGCCATGTGAAGCCCTTTGAGACAAACTGGTGGTGAAAACGGGCTCTACAAATAAAATTGCCTTGCCTTGCCTTGCCTACAAATGCAGACTGTTAAAATCAGAAGCGTGATGATGGAATCACGAGAAAACAATGGAGGAAAGTAGAAGAATATGATGGGAAAAGTAGAAGAATGGAGGACAAGAGGACAGCGTGTTTGCGTGAGTGTTCCAATGGCTGACATTTGAGCTGAGACCAGATTGGTGCTTGGAGCTCAGTCCCATCCCTTCTGGCTCTTTGTCAGCTCATTTATAGAAGCGAGAGACCGGCGAGAGCGAGGAAGCTGGCAGAAAGAGAGTAAAAGGTTAGAGTAGATTAGAAGAACTGTGAGCTTGGGGGGGGGGGGGGGGGGCAGGCTGCAAAAGTTTAGTTTATTTGAGTTCTTGAAAACAAGTGAGAGAGGGAGAGAAGTGGTGTGAATCTCATTTCAGAAAGGATTCCATCTCTATTCTGGAGTCGTTTTTTGGATCAAGGTGACAGATTTGCCTTTGAGCGACAGCGTTGAGCGGAGACGAGAGACGGGCCGGCCCGCGTCAGCATGAGAATCAACTTTAAAGCTGCGTGAGGAAGCTCCTGTCGATGATCCCATGTTCAAGGTAGCTGCCATCAAAATACTCTAATTGGCGATCGATAGGCGACCTACAGGTCGTAAGGGTAGAAAGGAAAACATCATGTTATCAGCCTGGAAAGCTGGATGACCTCCAGGAGGCTTGGGGTCAGTGAACACCAGCATGTGTACACGACAATCAGCTCCTCGCTAGGCAGGTCGCTAACAGGATAGCATCCAGGAGATGGCAGTCGTGCGGTGACCAAAAAACAAAGGCTTTGAACTTGTAAGTGTTCTTTTTATCTCACCAGACCGTTGGCCCGGATGTGACTGAAGGTGGAGGGTGCGGAAGTGAAAGAGGACAGCAACAGAGGAGGGAACGGTCTGCCAGAGCTGGCCTATCACCTCCAAACTGTTGAGGAAATGAACGATAGGTACAAACTTCATGCAGCTTCTCACGTGTGCCATAAAACTGCACATGTGGCATAATGAATAATACATGCACACAGATGTTGAGCTGTCAGCTCACTCATATCGTATATAATGTTTACCATGACAGATGTTCAATGAAATGAACACACACACACGAGAGAGAGAGAGAGAGAGAGAAGTGCTGAGCTGTTGACTGGCAGTCAGTAAAATGCAGTGCTGCTGAGTGCAGAGCATTCTCACCACTTGGCTCACCAGCTTTACTGCAAAGCACCATTTGACCCAGTGCGTGTGCGTGTGCGTGTGTGTGTGTGTGTGTGTGTGTGTGTGGCTTGTGCACGCATGAGTCCAGGTAGGCCAGGTGTGTAGGTGTTGATGAGTCTGCACTTGGCAGGATTTGTTCTCTTTGTTGGAAAAATTTTGCTTAAATGTCCATTGAAGTTCCACAGTGAGTTGAGGGTGCGATAGAGCCAACAGAGGAAAAATAAATGAAAGGGGAGGAACATGATGACAAGCCTTCCATCCATCCATCCATCCATCCATCCATCCTCACTCTTCCGAACACACCAATAACTGGAAGGCCCTTGGAGAGCTCACACCTCCACCAAGGAGGCTCTGAGGGTAGGGAGCAGTAATATCTTATCATCAAAACTGAATCATAAGTTTTCATCCCACCCACCAATGTTCGCATTTCCAGCTCACCGTTCCAGACCAGGATCCATACATCTCGAAGACTTTAATCCTGATCTCTCCATGTAAAATACCTGACCTCAACGAAACATGCTCTCATTTTTCAGAGGTATTGGCTGTTACAGCAAAAATGTTTTTCTCAAAAACATTCTTTTTTCAAGCCTTTCATACGTCCAGAACTGGAAATGCACCATTGTGGTTTTATCTCTCCATGATGTCACCCTGTCACAGCGACCCTGACCACCGACAGGCTCCCAGTGGACGCTTGTGCCAAATTTGAAGACATTCGCCACGATCCCGTTAAGAGGAATGGGATGGACGGACAACTCACAGGCGTAAAACCCCCGGCCCCCGGCTGCCACTGGCCGAGAACAGACGTCCTGCTACAAAACGAACGCGCTCGTGATCGCTTTACCGTCTGAGCAGCGGGAAATTCACAGGTTATAAATACACAGAGGGCTGCTGCCTAATTCTTTCCACCAGATAAATGATTATCAGCCTCTGTTATACATTATCACATCATCATAAACAGCCACAAACGGGCTCTTAAGCACCGAAGCGCTTGCTGATCACAGCTCTTGCTAGAACAGATGTTTAACTCTCCCACCAGGCACAAATCACAGACAGAAATCTCTGTAAACACACAAACATCACTATCTTTGGGCTCACATCTCATCCATTTTTGAGATGCTCACAAAGTCTCTTCAGGGCGAGCATGAAAACGATCCTCCAACGGCCACCAGGTAAGTTTACAACAGCACATGGAGGTAAACGCTGATGTTCAGGGCCTGCAAATATGTTGACACGTTTGGAAGTAAATTAATATCATATGAAAACCTCCATGACCTCCGATGGGTTTGCAAAGCGTCTATTTATCTTCAGCCCAGTGTTTTGCTGGAACTGTCAGATAGACTGTGGATAGTGCGCTGGTCAAAACAAGCTAACAAGCTACAAGTTAGCCGAATAGCAGGCTATCGCTCCCTCTGCTGCTCCCTCTGAAGTGCTCCACGCAGATATTCCATACATGGAGGTGTAATAGATGGACATTCCTATCAACCTCTGGGAGCATTCGCTGTGTTTAATGTGAGAAACCCAATGTCAAACATCCGTATGGAAACAAGACAATCAGGAAGTGGAGACATTTCTCAAAGGATTTTCCTTCACGTGTTCATGGGCCTCCAGACCCATCAATGTTTACATGTCTGAACCTGTACAAAGATGAGTTTTCTCATTATACTTTACATGACTAACACTGGGGTGGCACGGTGGAGCAGTGGCCAGCACTGTGGCCCCCCAGCTAGAAGGTTGTGGGTGGAGCCCCGGCTGGAAATGTGACAACCTGGCAAACCACAGTGGAGCCGATGACAGAAACGTGTGTCCAGTTGGATGTAATAACTCTGGCTGCCAGGAGAGGGCAGCAGACACACTGCACTGCAGATTTAAGGTCTGGACATATTTTAAGGGCAGCACGGAGGTGCAGTGGTCCTCGCTGTTGCCTCACAGCAAGAAAGTTCCGGGTTTGAGCCCCGGCTGGAGCACGGGGTCTTTCTGGGCGAGTCTCCATGTTCTCCTGTTCCTGCTGGGTTCTCTCTGGTACTCCAGCTTTCTCCACAGTCCAAAGACATCAAGAGGGACCAGGTTAATCCAGACTCTAAATTGACCGTAGGTGTGACTGGGAGAGCCAATGGTTGTCTGTCTCTATGTGTTGGCCCTGCCATGGACTGGTGACCTGTCCAGGGGGAAGGCTGCTGGGATAGGCTCCACCCCCACCACCCTCAACAGGAGAAGAGGTAGAAAGTGGATGGATGGATGGCTACCATTTGCAAAGCAACAAGACCAGCCTCTTAAAATGCAACATTTGTCTTCTCTGTCAATCGCAGCCCTTTTCTGTCCATGTTGTAAATCATTTAAAAATGTAAAGTGATTATTATTTATGGAATGGAACACACAACAGCGAACCGACATCTCCCCTTTCTCATGTAGCAGGACATTGTAGGCCCCCCGTGTGCCGTCCCATCTGCAGTAAAAGCTTCCCCGCCGCACCGCAGAGCTGCCGGACTCCAGTGGAAAGGGTAGACGGACAGATGGACGGACAGCAAGACAGACGCACACACATGGAAGACGTTGGAGCAGCATGAGTCTCACATTTAATTATCAGCTCAACAGTCACTGTGTTATTAAACAGAAGAGAAGATTTGATAGAGGAGAGAGAGAGAGAAGGAGGGAGGGAGAGGGAGCGAGAGAGACTGGTGGGCAGATGTACGTACATACGTTGGCGAGCGCAGTGCAAACAGCGACTTGGCCAGCCCTCAGAGGTTGTGCTAAACCTGCCTCTGATCATGGAACCAGTGCCTTCGGGACCTGTGGCCTCCTCAGCCTGCTGGTTCTGACAGGGTCTCCGTTTGACGAAACCAAAAACTTTACACAAAAAACAAGGCAACTGACAAATTGGAAATAATCCTTCCATTGTCATCTTCCGCTTATTCCTACACATCAAGGGTCGCAGGGGGGGTGGAGCCTATCCCAGCATCTATAGGCGAGAGGCGGGGTTCACCCTGGACAGGTCGCCAGTCCATCGCAGGGCCAACATACAGAGACAGACAACCATTCACACTCACAGTCACACCTACGGTCAATTTAGAGAATCAATCAGCCTCGTCCCCAATTGATGTCTTTGGACTGTGGAGGAAGCTGGAGTACCAGAGAGAACCCAGCAGGAACAGGGAGAACATGGAGACTCACACAGAAAGATCCTGTGCCCGAGCCGGGACTTGAACCCGGAACCTTCTTGCTGTGAGGCCACAGTGCTGACCACTGCACCACCGTGCAGCCCTGGAAATAATCAACCAAGAGAAAAAAGAATTTTTGAGTTCCATTTGGCCATAAATACAGAATCTGTAGATTGTCTGACCTCTGTTATCAACCCAATCAGGAGGGTAGCGCTGCCACGGAGGGGCGGGGCCTATTGAATGGTTTGGGATGGAAGTGAATTCCCAAAACACAAAAAAATGAAGTGTAGTTTGCCGTGTGGTTTAAATGAGCTCCTATCAGCTACACACTCATGACATGTTTAAAGCAACATGCTACCCGTTAGGACAAAGAACGACTACAACATTGTAAAGTATCAGGGTTTGTTTTTTCTGATATGGCGTTAGTTTTCCTGCATACGCACCTGGAGGAGCCGGAGCTGGAGGCACGCAGTCGGACATCTTAACGAGCCGTTTCACAAATACATCGTAGAAGAAGAAGAAAAAACAGCAAAGTTCAAACTGAGCACAAAACCAAAAAAACTGAGAAAATACGTGTCGAAAATGACAGAAGTGACGACCAAGCCTCACGAGGAGGGTCTCCCTTTGTAGCATTAGCCAGCGTCCATCAAACCACATTTGTGATACGCCATCAATTTGTCTGAACGCAGAAACGTCATGAACTTAGACAACAGGGCCCCTGAGGCCGTGTTTCTGCCACACTCAAAGAAACACCCTCCCCCCTGGCTTACTATGGTACATCCTGGGCCCCCCTCCTCTATTCAAGACTTGGAACGCCCTCATTTCCTGTTAGACAGCTGGACCACAGGAAGTCTGCCAGCAGGTGATATACAGGTAGAAACAGACCAAATACTTGATGGCTACAAATACTTGGAGATTGAGTGTGTTTTCTGGAGGATGCTTGTTTCGACTGGTTGTGATTAAAGTGAGCATGTGTCCCTCTAAAGTTCTGACACAAACAGAAACCTCAAATCATTGATTTGTTTGCTAGCGCCTGCTGATGCTGAATGCTAGCGTTAGCCTCAGCTACACGCAGGTGAAGCTTGAGCACGGGGGAAGTTGTGTAACAATGGCAACGTTTTACACATTAATAGGATTATCAAGCCTTTTCTAAAGAAGCAACTACTTTGAAGAGGGTGGTTGCAGGAGGTTTTTGTCGAATATATTATTCATGCTACAGAGTAGCCTGAGTACCATGTATGGGTGTGTTTCTTGCTCTTGAAGCCAAGCTCAGTTTGTCAGACGTGCTGGAAGCCTGACCATAAAGCACCTGGACAGTTGTACCTGCTGCAAAAGTATAAATACCCCTCTTAACCGTGTAATCGGAGTACAACTCAGTAATGGGGTACAGAGTGGACTCGGCCTGGTCCTAACCTCCGTCTCAGCTGCTCACTCCAACGACCACCTTATTGGAGTGCTGGTTACATGTCAGTGTCTCGTTAGCGTCCTTTACGCACGCATCCGTGCATGAATGTGTTCAGGTATGAAAAAGCATGATGAAACCACGCAACAGCCATTTCCATACATGAGGATTACACTGACACTTTGAGGTGTTGTTGTGTTCTTTTCCCCCTGGGCTCAGATGTTTTTGACTCAAAAGTTTGTTGGAATTTGCTCTCTCTCGTTTCAGTTTCTCCGTTCTTTTGTGTACGCGTTGCATCAGTGCACGTCCTCGCTCTGATGCCGTAACATGGAAGCAGTCTGTGTAAATCAGTGGGTCTTTAAAGGAACTGTCGCTGAATCAACTCGCTGGAGCCTGGAAGGATTGTAGTGCTGCGATGATCGGAAGGAAGATGGGATGATGAAGAGGGGATGGAGCGTGTCAAAGTCATAGATCATAATAAATATAAGTATCAATTCAACTACTTTCTATAGTGTTTAATTAATTAAAACTCTGATTACACTGTGATAGCTCTTCAGTCCTGCGCTCAGTACCAAGACTTGGGTAATTCCTACTCATAAGTGCTTGTTCATCGGATCGACCAAACCAGCTCATTTTACATTTTTTTTCCCAGTCATGCTTCCTCCCTCTCACTGGAGGACGATGAAGTCCGGAGGACGACTGCAGCTCTCCTGCGCCGTGATGTCAGGCAACTTCAGGTACGTTTTGTTCTCCGATTCCTGAACCGTAACACACAAAGACATTTCAAACTAAATATTGATCCTGATTCTCTTTGCTGAGCAGGACTAGTGTGCACCGAGGCTGGGTTCAGTCCTCTAGTCCCGTGTGAGAGTGAGAGGTTACCTTTAAAACACCGATAAGCTTGTTTGGGAGGTTTAATTGTTCTTGTGGAGGCCATTGATTTTCAGTCAACGCAACACAAATAAAATAGTTTTTTTCCAACGGTGGACTTCTAATGAAGCCAATCTCATTTGCGCTGTGTCAAGCGAAGCATTTCTCAGAGCGGCTGCTTGAAGACTTCTTCCCGTTTGTTGAGTGAAACAAACACAACGTCTTCCATGTTTTCCTTCAACTCCGTCTGTATGGAGACTTCAGCCTTTGTCTCTACGTGAGAGTCGGCTCTCAGTTCCGTCTTCGTGATCTTCTCACGCAACAAGCTGCTTTTCAAAGTAACTTAATGATGTTCAGGTACTGAAGCGGTCAAATATGTTGACGCCACTTTGGTTCCCTGTGTCGCCTCCCTGGTCGGGTGTTTGTACGTTAGCAACTGACTGTGCTTGGAGGCAAGAAGCAGGGCTTGAGGCTGTGTGTCCTGGCCTCTGCAGCAACATCTGCCAGCGGGGACAGCTGTTGGGATGTGTTCTACTCAGTGTCTGTCCGTCTATCCCTCTGTTTCTCGGGTTGGTCTGAAATCCTCATTTTCTGCTCATAGACATGAACAAACCCCTCTGGGTGCTCCAGCTGCATGCTTGGACAGCCATTCAGTAAACACTTCCTCCAGCAATGTCTTGGAGTGACCTTCCTGGTAAAAGCCTTGATGAGCTGAGCTCTCAGCCTGATGGAGCAGCATGGTCGCAGGCTGAAAGGGTGATGGAGATGGAGGACAAACAGCAATGAGCATTTTCTTTGATAAGGACTCTCTCTCTCTCTCTCTCTCTTTCTCTCTCTCTCTCTCTCGGGGCCTTTTTGTGAGTGATGGGCACTTGAGTGTTCATGAGTGGAATGTTACATGTAGCTGATACAAAAGAATAGGACATCAGTATCAATGACTGTCATTTACATTTTTATGGTAGCAAAGATACATAATCAGACTTTATGGACCAGAGATGCCAAATCCTTTGATAAAAGTATTAACCCTGATTAATATCAGGCTCTTTTTTTCCATGAAGCTTGCATACATCTCAGCTGGATTTCATCATTTCCCACAATTCTGCCTGGCACGACTTTTTTCCATTTCTCAGTTGCAGTCAGCAGGAGTGCGGTTACACACGCTGGTGCAGCTGAATCTCAGCCGTATTGAACGTGAAGATCGCGTAGCAGGTCGGAAGGTTTCTGGTGCACAGCAACAGTCTGATAGTCCAGCGGAGTTTGAACTGTTTTAGCTTTCCTTTACAATCTCTCCCTCTCTCTCTCTCACACACACACACACACACACTCACACTCACACACACATGGTTAGGAAAAGATCAGAGACTCACGGATGAAGTGGTTTTAGTAGTGCAAGAACAAAGGTCATACTCGCGTCTCGTGAACACGATACCTTGGGAACGCCTTGAGGAAAACCCTTCAACTTTAGCACAAACACCCGCTGGGACTCACAGACTTGGAAGTTTGTCCAACTGTGACATCAAAGCGGTGTAAAACAGCGATGCAGGATTTTCTAGTTTGGCTATGAATAGACATCATGAGAGGTACTGATGAACTCTGTGCGTTGATCACTGTCCTCTCTTATGCAGTCACGGTTTGACTTGCGGCTTGAACTTCATCCAATTCACTAGTTAAGTTGTGTGATGGAGGACGTTTGTAATCAAGAAGCTTCCATTTACATTCCTTTAGATCCCTCACTTTTATCTAAAATAAAGTAGATGATAGTTCCAGATCCTGACTGTATCTACAGATGCATAGGGAGACTGAATTTAGCGTTCCGGAAGACCAAACTCGAGGCAACAATTCAGTCGCAGTTGATGCCAGTACAGTAGTGCATGCACACTCGGGCACAACCGCTCTCCCTGTACCACACAGAGAATAAGCTGAGGTGACAGCATAGTTTATCAAATCCTAGTAGATTTCACCTGAGAACAAGGAAGGTCAAGCAGACTCCAAGACGCTGGTGAGCATCGTGAGCCAGGAGGCAGAGGGAGTGCTCGTTGAGCACCTCGGTCACGTTCTCGCTGTCCGCTCAATGCCCCCTTGACTCTCTTCACGTCAGGCCCTCCTGCGTACGGGTGATGGACCACAGAGACTGGAAGAAGGAGGAGGACCACTGAAATATGGCGTGCTGCACAATATGCTGAAACACGACCTGATTGATTTCTTTAATCTAAACATTCTGCTCACATGCATTTGCAGGGCAAACTTACAAGGAGAGCAGGAGCAGAATGAGCGGAGCGCTCATGGGAGCTCAGGAAGGAGCTTTTGTCCCTCTGCTGAAAAACCCAGCGGTGAGACAAAAGCTAGCCTGATAACATTATTCTGTCTGACATGTTGTCTTATTTTTGCTTGTGAGTGCTCGTGCCTGTGCCATAACTAATCACCGGTGAGTGACACTTCTGTCCCGCTGACATAACAATCAGCCAACGAGGGTGTTGCAACAGCACAAGCCGGGGGAAACTCTACAGCTTTAATGAACAGGGTTCTGATGCTGTTTCTCTAGGTGTGTTGCAGGAGGAGGACAATTCAGGAATTGTTCCCGCATAACACACGTTAGCGCCATTGGCTTGAAAGCACCCATGAACACCGGAACGATCTGAAATGTAGAGAAATGTCAACAACTTGAGCTCAGGAAAAAGTGCAGTGAGCTTGAAGCCGACGTCCCAGACTGGAGGTTCATCACAACCTGGAGGCCACGTGATTGTTTCTTGGGGGCCAAATAGTTGGGGGAACACTTTTCAGACAGGAAACTGTTTGTTCTACCTCCTGCAACAGCGATCTGATTTTATTTGGTGTGAGAGAAACAAAGTGTTTCTGCAGTTGAACAACATAAGAAGTATCAGATGGATTGCAGACTGTCGTGCTTTCCACGCTCTCTGACACTCAAAGTGCACATGTTGACTGGCAACGGGATTTAAAGCCTTTTGGTCCCGTGACTTTTAATAAGGAGACTGGAAAAACCGCGAAATGCATTTTCTTCCACCAAAGCCAATGTAGCAAAGCAAGACAGGCTGTTTTCTGCCGCATTAACCCACCTACCTCACCTTCATGTAGGCACGCTGGTACCAGAAAGACTAAGTCTGTGTTCACGTGTGCGGTGACAGAATCGCCACACAAATGTGCATTGAATCGTCGATCTCCCGCCCATCACCTCTGCTGGGAAACAGTAGGACGACAGATTTCTGGCGCCGTCCCCAGATATGTCATTTACTTTGCTCGGTGTGCTTCGGCTGCCTGTGCTTGCTCATAACTCACTGCCCGTCATTGTTGAGCGGCTGAAAATGCAACGAGGCAGGTGAAAAGCTGCCGAGTTTGTTGAGACGTCAAGAATCTGGCAGCTGTAGTCACCGCACAGAACAAATACTTCTGAAAGACAAAATCTCAGCGTTTGAAGAGAAACTGCTGGGATACTGGAACTAAAAACGCACGGCGCCCAAAATCCTGAAGAGATTTACTGTGAAGAGAGAAGCTAGGAGACGGCAGCACACTGGGACGGTCCCGGAGGTTGGACTGGACCCAGTCAGCTGCAGAGTCAGGCTGAGGAAGCTGGTGCAGCACATTCAACATTCAATAAGAATAGAGGCGAGCTAATGCATCCATCCATGCATCCATCCATCCCTCCATCCATCCATCCATCCCTCCATCCATCCATCCATCCCTCCATCCATCCATCCCTCCATCCATCCATCCATCCCTCCATCCATCCATCCCTCCATCCATCCATCCATCCCTCCATCCATCCATCCATCCCTCCATCCATCCCTCCATCCATCCATCCATCCATCCCTCCATCCATCCATCCATCCATGCATCCATCCATCCCTCCATCCATCCATCCATCCATCCATCCATGCATCCATCCATGCATCCATCCATCCATCCATGCATCCCTCCATCCATCCATCCCTCCATCCATGCATCCATCCATGCATCCATCCCTCCATCCATGCATCCATCCCTCCATCCATCCATCCATCCATCCATGCATCCATCCATCCATCCCTCCATCCATCCATCCATGCATCCATCCATCCCTCCATCCATCCATCCATGCATCCATCCATGCATCCATCCATCCATCCATGCATCCATCCATCCCTCCATCCATCCCTCCATCCATCCCTCCATCCATCCATCCATCCATGCATCCATCCATCCCTCCATCCATGCATCCATCCATCCCTCCATCCATCCATCCATCCATGCATCCCTCCATCCATCCATCCATGCATCCATCCGTCCATCCATCCATCCATCCATTCATCCCTTCATCCATCCATCCATCCATCCATGCATCCATCCATGCATCCATCCATCCATCCATGCATCCATCCATCCATCCATCCATTCATCCCTCCATCCATCCATCCATCCATCCATGCATCCATCCATCCATGCATCCATCCATGCATCCATCCATCCATGCATCCATCCATTCATCCCTCCATCCATCCATCCCTCCATCCATGCATCCATCCATCCATCCATCCATCCAAAGTTGGGTTGCTCTCCTGGGGGCTGGGTGCTACTCTGGTTAGTCCTGCTAACTTGAATGCAGATGAATACTTGAATCGTGCAGCTCCTCCAGACTCTACCGATATTATCTGACCAAACGGCGTCGTTTCCTGGAGGTTGTGGCAGTTCATCAGCTGGAAATGTAACAGCCTAGCAAACCACAGTGGAGCCGATGACGGAAACGTGTGTCCAGTTGGGTGTAATAACTCTGGCTGCCAGGAGAGGGCAGCAGACACGCTGCACTGCAGCTTTAAGGTCTGGACATATTTTAAGAATTATATTTACATGACACCTCTCAGTCAAGCTAAGCAGCTAAAAGGGATGAAAAATAAAATAGAGATCAGAAACCAAAATGCACCAGTAAAATAACGGATTCTTTGCCATAATTCACGGAACAGAAAACAGAAAGGAGAAAGAACTGGACGTGGAGGTTCGCCTTGGATGCGTCAGCTGCTGAGCTGTGGAGGAGAACCCTGGAAGAACCCGGTCGCTGTCCGCGGTGCTGATCTGCCCACCAGTCCGGCTTCTGCCCTCCATCTGGGCTTCATGACTTGGAACCATGTTTTCTCTCTCTCAGTTGATATCACCTCCCACTCCTCTCTCTTTTTTAAACACACACACACACACACACTTTGCAAACCACCACTGAGTCTGATTCGCTCTCTCTCTCTCTCTCTCTCTCTCTCTCTCTCTCTCTCTCTCTCTCTCTCTCCCTGGCACACCTGCGCGCACGCGCATCCCCCGTTAAATTATTCATTTGCGACCCCCTGGTAAGGAAGCCTCCGTTACCTCCCACCTGTGAGCGCGCAGTGCCGGAGACACCGAACCTGCCACCACACCGCGATTACAGCGGCTGCGTGTGAAACACCAAACAGCAGAAACTTTCCTCTCATCAGCTCGTCTCATCCAGACTCCAGGGACCAGCATGGCCATGGGGAGCAGGTGGAGTCTCCGGTGCCTCGGTTCTCCTGTCTGCTCCGTGGAGAACTGCTGGAAGAGTTCTTCTTCGTTTTGCCACTGAACCAACAAACGCTCCTCAGCTGAGGAATTCCCGGAGTTTGTGGAGAGCAGCAGCGCAGACGGCTGCCCAGCTCGCCAGATGACGACGTTTGGAGAACCCCGCGGGGGGACGACGGCATGAATTGAAGGCGGAGAGAGGGGTGGGGGGGGAGCACAGGGGCTCACCGGCAGACATTCCTGCATGTGTTCTAGAGGTTCCATACCCCGGTGCTGCCTGGCAGACCTGCCATGTAGCCGCGCAACCTCTCCAGTCTCCGGGGCGCAGCGCGTCACTCGGCTCTGATGGTCAGGTTGTTCCCGGGAACCCAACTTGGATCCGGTTTCTAGTGTCCGTATTTTCCCTCGTCGGTCAATTAAAGAGTCCAGTAAAAGAGCAGGAGGAAGGAGGCTGAGAGGAGCCACACGTGGATCCCCGAGGCGCACCGCCGGAGCCGCGCGGTCCTCCGGTGCCCTGCTGGTTTCTGACTGGAAGACGCTCCGCCGGAGGACAGGAGGGCTCCTGCCAGCTCCTCTGCGGGTTTGAGGGTGAAATCTTTACGGATATCGAAGCTCTCCAGGGGAGACCCGGTCCGGACTCCGGAGTTCCAGAGAGTGGAGAAGAATTGGGAAAGTAGAGCTTTTTTATTAACGGATTATCAAGCTTTGTTTTTTTGTTTTTGTTTTTTTTCCTGGACAACTGGAGACGCGCTCTTCTTTGATGACGGAGAGGGTAAGAGAGCAGCACCTCCCCGCGGTCCTGTTTGCTTTTCTCTCGTTTCCTTAATTAATTTTCAATCTCCAGTGGAAAAGATAAAACCGTCCATACAAACACAAAAGACAGTTCCTCTTAGAGGAATGAATAACCTTCATTTTTATTACTTTGATGGCTGACACGGTTTTTTTTTTTAGTTTTTTTTTATTTTTTAACCAGGCATATAAAAAATCGTGATGGTTCTTAAACGCACCAACGGCTGGATGATTCCTGCTAAAACGGAAGAATGAATGCTTCCTCATGATCTTTTAATCAGGAGGATGGTCGTTTAATTATCTGCTGCATGTATAGAATGTGTAGGGAAAGGGGGGGTGGGGAGGGGGGGTCATGTGATTCTTTAGGGCTGTGAGTTAGTTATTGAGAGAGAGAGAGAGAGAGAGAAAGGAGGACACGTTCATGTGAATAAATTAGAGAAGCTTTTCAATTACATGTCGACCATGCAGGTCAGCCTGGAGGAGCTGGATGATGAATTTCTATTTTCTTTAGGTCAACAGGTCCATGTGTGTGTGTGTGTCTCTCTCTCTCTCTCTCTCTCTCTCTCTCTCTCTCTCTCTCTCTCTAAGCTCTCCTCTAAAGGGTTAAAAATGATTTTGCTCTTGAAGTAAAATATAGTGGGTTTTTTTGGTCAAGTCTGGCCTCTGTCTGCAGGGGGCGCTCTCTCAGCTGTGTGTGATGAAGGGATCAGACCCTGGTGTCACAGCAAGCGCTGTTTTTCCTTCACTGTCAGTCAAGATTACAAACCCGATCAGATTTTTCCCTGCGCGATGGGCAGGTAGGAGACAGACAGGCCGCGTCTGTCTGGTGCTGCTGCCGAGATTAAAGAGGAACGATGGCGGGAGTGACGTTTCATCTGATCAGGGCGAAGGAGCAGAGGGAGACGTGAAACCGGCTCATTACTTGTGTGCATGTGCGGCCTCTCAAACGAGGATGTTTGTGACGATGCTTCAATCCAAACGTTCCTTTCATTCACTTTCCACCTTTAAAACTGAGCAGTGAGGATCCTTCCTCCCATCCATCAGGTTGGTTTTGCAGCTTGCAGGTTAGAGGAGGGTTGTGACCACACGGCTGTCAGAGCAAAGCCCCCCCCGGGACATTAGGGATTGGTTGGAGGAGGAGGAGGAGGAGGAGGAGGAAGGTCTTTCTCTCTGTATTGTTGCAGTGGCCTCAAACAAGGCACTTAAGTCCAACCGCCTCATGGAGCTGCTCGGCGGTGACCACACTCAGTGGGTTTACACGTGCAGCAGCAGCGGCGCTCTCGTTACGGCTCCATTACGCCGTTTAATTGGACAAATGTCGTCCCAGTACACAAGATTCCATCGGAGGCACGTCCACCTCCAGCGTGGTCGCGGGCGTGATGCCCCCTCACAGCTGGATGCAGGCTTTTTTCCAGTTCATCTTTATGATCATAAATAAAATGAGCGCCAAGATGGAGGACTTCATATCATAAACTGCTGACTTGGTGGGTGATGGTCTGAATCTTTCATTCTCCACATCCATGAGAGACGTCGTTGACAGCAGGACATCGAACTTGTGTCCCAGAGGGACTGCAGCTCTGCTGCGTGGTTGCCTCGCTGTGTATAATTCACATGGGGGGGGGGGTGGAGACTTGGAGCTCGTGGGTGCGAGGGCTTCAGGGTGGTCATGAGTGCCTGCTCTTTAGGATGTTTTCACCTCAAGTAATGGCTGTAGCTCCTCTCAGCAGCTGCAGTGTTCCAAGAGTTAATTTGAAGTGCATTCGAGAACAAGATCAAATACAGCACCACAGAAACCTGCCGGAATTCAGCTCAGATCAGTGGCGTGATGAACCCCCCCAAGACGAGGTGAACTCCTCAGTCATCAAGCATCTTTAGCGTTGGCTATCATCTTTGGTGTGGAGGAGCTCCGGTGTCTCAGGGTCTGTTGTGTTGAAGTGGCTGTTCCAGATGGCAAACCAGTTAATTTAGCAGTCAATTGATGCTCCGCCCCTCAGCTTCAGTGAATGAAGGTGCGTGACCTGAAGCTGAGACTGCGACCACAGGCAGCTGAAGCAGCGTCCATAGTGGAGCTGCAACAACTGATTCGTTGATTATTAGAAAAATGAAACGCTGACTCTTGAGGTGAAGGATTTTCAAACTTTTGCGTGTTTCAGATGCTAAAATATCAGGATTTGCTGGAGTTTGTTTGTCATTTATGACAGGAAAAGTATGTCTTTGTGTTCTGGACTGTCGGAAGGACAAAATGAGGCAATCTGGAAAAATGCGATGACCCTTCTTCACGTTTTGTGACATTGTGAGAAGACATGGTGACTTCCTCTCTGCAGGTACCGCAGTATAAATACACACTGTACTGCACACTTGAGACTGGACAGAAAGTGAGGCCTGATGCTGCCCCCCCCCCACACACACACCACCACCACCACCACCAAGGTCAGAAGCCCTCACCTCCTCGTCTAATCCCCTTATCCACTGAATCTCTCTAGCCAGGGTGGTGTGTGTGTGTGTGTGTGTGTGTGTGTGTGTGTGTGTGTGTGTGTGTGTGTGTGTGTGTGTGTGTGTGTGTGTGTGTGGGAAGGGGTGGTGGTGGTAGTCCCCAGGCCAGCGACCATGAGCATGGCAGGCTGAGGGTGTGTGACCTCCGCTGGGATGTTCGTGTCAACGTGGCCTTGGGATCACGAGTGCCGTTTTACACCCTCCACACGTGTTTGTGGCTGTGTGTTTATTTCTTCGTAGCTTTCGTCAGCACGTGTGCCGCTGGAGCAAAGTCAAGTTTTTTTGGGGAGTCTGTGGAGATTGTAGTGCATCTGCTTTACTTTTGAGCGGTAGCTTGTAATTTCCTTGTTGTTTAACCGGAAGAGGCTTCATGAGGAAGTTGAGCAAGTCTCCACTTGACTCAAGTTTCCACGGTCGCGACAGCCACGGAGGGTTGTGAATGCGTGTCACGTCCTCGATAGCACGGTATCTGAGGGAACCGCTTCAGATTTGACTCAAATGTCCACTGGGACTTTAGGATGAACTGGAAATATTTTGATGGTCCAAGTTCGCTGCCACCTCACATGACGCCGTGAGCATCCAGTGGGATTGAAGGACGGGGACATTTAGCTGGTCAAAGGTCATTGTCAGGAAGCTCTTGAGGAAATATCTTCAAACACAGCACAAACATCCACTTGGACTCGAGGATGAACCGAAACACTTTGGTAGCAGCATCACATCGCGGAGACGTAAAGCGGTGATGCGGTGTTTTGAGTTTCTCTGTGGCTCCATTGGCAGGCTTGATGAGTATAGCAGCCATTAAGCGTACAAAGACGAACGATAGTCTCATGTTGGCGTTCCAAAGACTGGCGGACTAAACACCAGTGCAGCTGTCATGAGGTCATCAGTGAATCATCAGAGTTTCTGACATATGCTACCATGCATGAGTGTAAAAAGCAGAGTGAACTGTGGTCGAGCGACATTCAACATTCTCAGCGCACAGCACTTTTCCTCCCAGCTGCTCGGAGCAGTGGGTAAACATGCCATTATGTCTCTGTGCTGTGTTGGAAGAAAACATTTCCGGATTCCCGGGAGATGAGCCGCTCTCCTTGGAGGGCTGTCACACCTGTCCACACCTACGTCAGAACAAATCCCGTCATTGGAAGAGGGTCCCAAGTTTGTTGGGGATTTGAGAAGGACGGAAACTCCACCACCATTAAGAGCTGGTGGAGTTTGTCTGAGGGACAGAGAGACAAGACGTCAGCTAAATGACTGAGTATCATCAACGTGCACGCCGCATGCCCATTCCGGTCCGTGCTCTGGTGAAGAACATATTCAAAATAAGGTGTTCATATGCACCGCCGCTGTGGGAATATTCCTGTTTACTTCTTTGCTGGCATAATCTGAGTAAACTATTCTTTGCTCTTGAGAAATGGCACACGCATGGAACCTGCTCCACTTCCCGTTCGTTGCTTGGCAACCTCGCTAAACTTCTAGTTCCCGCAATTTGCATGAAACTCATTCATAGACAAAATTATAAAGGGAATTCAGTAAAATTAACCGCTGAGCGCTCTCAAATGTAGCAAGCAAATGTTACATGACGACACACACAACACCCCATGGATGCATTAGAGCTCTGGGTCGTCATAGCAACGTGTTTCCATAACTCGTGCTCTCACAATGTTGTGGTATTGTGATTCATTTAAGAATTGCGGTGTGCCGGCAAACGTAGTTCACAAAGGAGGTTTTCTGGTGTGTTGACCCTGTCTGTGGGTGCGACTGTGCTTTGGATGCAGTCTGGCAGGTTGAGATGGCCCGTCTTTGTTTGGGATGGTGAAACACCGTTTGGTTGTTATGGAGACCAGAGTGCGGCAGGGATGTTGTAGTTTTGTAGGAAGTTAGCTGCAGCTCCGAGGCTTCCCTCAACCAAAGATCAGAGGGTTTTCTATATTTTTTGGTTTTGGATCCCTGCACTAAATAAACTCTCTGGCACGCAAAAGGTTTCATAGCAAGAGAGTAAACATTAGATGTGAAAAACGGATGTGAGGCTCGCAGCAAACTACACCGCCACACATTGCTTCACCACCACCAAAATAAGACTCTAGAAGAGTTGAAATGATCGTTTTTCTGCACATTTCCTACATGAGGTGGTTCCGTGTCCTGTGTCGTCCTGGGTTGGTTGAGGGCTTTGACTGACAGTCTTGGAGATTTAAAGCTACAGCTTGGATGGGTCGTGCAAACGGGGTCGGGTCGATTTGTTTCCAGGATTTATTTCCGAGCCTGTAAATTCATGCTTTTAGCAAATTTTCTGTTAAATTTCCATCTGTTGGGGCACTTTGACTCACAGTCCTCTTTTCATTTTTGCCTAAGAGTTTATTTCTGTTCCAAATTCAATAATTTATCAGTTTCTGTGACAGCTGCACCTTCAGTCTGAACACCAACTGCTTGGCTTTTTGGACCTCGCCTGGTTCAAGGTGTTTTTAAAACTCTCACACACAGAAAGTAGTGACTGTCAGAGCTTGTTAACTCTTTCCCCACCAGCATCCCCCCCCCCCAACAAAAAGAATAAATAAAATAAAAGCGAAGACAGCCAGCACCAGCAAGTTTGACAGGACCAACTGCAAATTCAGTTTTAAGAACGTGTCGGGATGGAAAAAGGTCGAAATCAAATGAAAGAAAATAGCTCTGTTTTTTTATTCGAGCTTCTTTGGTTCTTGAACTTTCATCACAAACTTTCCAGACAACAGCACTGAGAAAAGAGTGGGTTTGTACAGCAAATGTCAAGTGCACAATTTTATTTTCATTTAAGAAAGAAAAAAATATCAATAAATGATTCAAGTGTGAGGATCAGGTATCGCAACATAATCCATTTCTACTCCTTGCCTATTTCTATTTTGTCCCTCTCCTGTTACACAGTGAGATCGCGTTTGTAACTGGTTTGACGGCCGTTTCATTTATCATTTATCAACATGGATGCGGACGATGGGATGCACACGGATGTGTTTGATTCAGCTCAGCTGTTTATGGATGGCTCAGTCTCTGTTCAGGATGTTCGGTGCTCATCAGGGATTCGCCGACAGGGATTAGAGCCGCGGGTTCTACCCTGAACAGAGCTGCACTCGCTGTCAGTTGTATTCCTGGATCCGTAAGGCAGAAATGGGATTGCGGAATTTTACGCAGAGGTCAAGATAGGATTGACATTGAGGTTTATCGTTGGGTCATAGAGCTTCATGATGCTTTTCAGAAAGCTAAGTTATGAACACTGGAAAAAAGAACATTCTTTGTCTAGTTTTTTTTTGTCCTCAGTCAAGGTTAAATCCCCTCTCGTTCTATTCATGTCGACTGTTTTGGAGGAAAAAGCGTATGACTTTTTGGACATCATTTCCAGTACCCAACTGCTAGCATTCACCGCAGCTAAGCTAACTAGCAGCCAGCCATGTGGTGGAGGTCTGGAGCTCATGAATGCAGAGGAGAGAAGGGTCTCTGTCTGCTCCTCTGGCTTTAAACATGATGGACCAGAAGTTTATTTCTCAAAAAGTTGGTTTGTTCCTTGAAGAAGTTTGATGAATTCATCAGAGTCTCTGTTTGGGATTTGGACTGCAGGAAATGTGCCGGTGTCACGGAGCAGACAGAGAGTTTGGCTCCTGGTGAGTGCGTCTGTCTTGTCTGTCGCTCTGTGACTATGAGACAAATTACCACAATGAGAACCTCAAGTAAGACATCGATATTAAAAACAAAAAACAAAGGCTAACAACACCCGGTTTTGTCGCCATAATTGTGGCTGAAAATGTCCCAGTTTCTCAAATTACCAAGTCAACATCCAGTTTCTTTCCTCTGAGCTTTCAGATGAAGACGAAGGCGATGTTATGAACCGACATGTAGAACTCAAAGAACGTGTTTGGGATAATTGATAAAGTGTGTTGAGGAACCGGCGTGTCATTCCTCACCTCGTGGTGAGAGCAGGCAGCAGTTTCCTCAGGAACTGTAGACTGAGCATGTTGCTTTTCTATATGTCCATGTGCACCTACAGTTGATCCACTCGCCTCACTGGTGAGAGACCAACTGGGAGGATTTCCCTCTGGTGCACCAGCAGCCGTGGGAGCTCAGTGATGGGGAGCGAGCGTGCGTCCTCACAAACACCCTCAGTCACTGCCGAGCTCGCTGGGATCAATATGTTCTCATAACTCAGGGCCCCTGACCGCAGATCATTACTAGCCTCTGCAGATGGACTGATCTCTGTCACACACACACACACACACACACACACACACACACACACACACACATAACTTAGTCTCATCATCACCTCACCTCAAACCAAGTCATCCTACATTTGGACGTTTGAATGATGGGAGGGAAGCATTTCATCACAACACGAGTAATGTGTGTGTGTGTGTGTGTGTGTGTGTCTCTCACACACGCACACACGCACACACGCACACTGCAGATTAGTAGAGGCCAATAAGTAACTTCAGATTCTGCGAGCTGACTAAACTCAATGTCAGGTGACAGCTCATTGTGTAACAGATGTGTGAGAATATTTGGCCTCCAGGAACACAAACTCTCGTGCGCTCGCTCTGCGGCGCACAGCGGCTCTTTCCTGCGTACTGACACTCGTCACCCAGGGGAGGGAACCTGGGACTTTTCAAGTCACACCAACAGCAGATCGAAGTTGTCATTAATCCTCCAGACATGGCCTCAGTGGACTGACACACAAACGTGTGTAACAGTCTCTGGTGCACTGTTACACATCAACGTTCCGTTTGGGATCAACTGATCGATCGTGTAGGGGGGAAAAAATCTCAGGAAAATTCGGTAAAGGCAGAGAACGCGGCCTGTTTTTGTCTGGTTAACGGCACAAATTCCTGAGATGTTGACTTTGCAGTGACGTAAAAGCAAACAAATTCCAAAACGCCCACGTGGGGGAAGTTTCACTGCTTGACCATTTTGCTTTCCAGGATCAATACATTTTGTTATTGGCTGAAATGAGCACCACTTCGCACACATGGGAAGCGATTACACAGGAACACAACATGATTCAAGACCTTCCGCAGGCAATCACAATAATGACTGTTATTCTCTTCTGCAGCGCCGGACCCGTGTGTGGATTTCCAGTGATTTTCCGTGTGTGTGAAGTGCTATTCCTGTCCTGTGTCTGACCACGGGGCCGTAATAGTGTTTGTTTTGGAGTGTTTGTGCTTCTCCCTCCATCATATCTATATTTAGGCTTCTGTGTCTCTCATTTATGGAGGCTGCGCTCTGTGGACAATCACATCTTTATGAGGTGACACCAGCAGAGCTCCTCCAGTCCTAAACGGTCAGAGCTGCTCAGTTATTCGGGGTGGACGGCAAACATTGCACCAGTGAGCCATTTTCCCAAGCTGACAGGTGGATATGAGCGCTTCCCAGCTGCTTGACAACGCCAGTGTGGATGGACACGGTTCTTCTAATTATGTGGGTCCTCAACCTCACTGGTTGACAGTGGCATGTAGAGGAGGAAAGACGCCGCACACCGGATTTACCGAGTCATGGCTTGATTAGACGATAAGCTGTAAGTGTGAGTTACAAGATCAGTTATTACTCTTCCCTTTCGATCAGCAGAATCACACCGAGTTGAAAGAAGACGTTTCATACTTGAAAGTGAAATAAAAGCAAGTAACGAAAAAGAAAAAGCTAAACACATTTCCTGCCCAGTCATACATTTGTATTTTCCGGTGCAGCAGTGAGACAGAAGCCTGAGTACATCATCAAACATGTTTCTGTGTGTTCTGTTCTGTTGTGGGTTCAGAAGGTCTCAATAAGTTACAAAAACTGGTTTAATTAAATAGTGCTTGAAGTACTGAAGATGAAGCGCTGCTCTACAGGGTCCCACCAAAGGAGAATTTTACTGCTTAATGTGGTAAATGTCACTTTGGGTCCCTCCGAGGAGCAGGGAGGTGATCTGCCCCGCTTCCAGCCTCCTTTGAACAGCATTCCCCTGCTGCTTGGTGAACCTACTTTGAGACTTTGGCAGACGCTGCTGCAGCAGTCGAGGCTGAACTGTGAACCTCACACACTGATCAGTACCTTCAGCTGTGTGTGTGTGTGTGTGTGTGTGTGTGTGTGTGTGTGTGTGTGTGTGTGTGAGAGAGAGAGAGTGAATATTTGATTTTGGGCATTGTGTGAGATAAAAGAAAGAGGAAGTCTGACATTTGTTGTAACCGTAATTACACAGACACACATGATCCCATCACTTCAGAGGACTTTGACTCACATTCATTTCCTGGAGACATCATGAGAAATCCTGGCACACACACACACACACACCATCGACTCGTCGTCTCTGACCAGAACCTTAATCAACAGGATCGATTAGTGCCGTGCGTGTGGGCCTCTGGGGGTTTCTCTGGGCTAATTGGTCCAGGATACCAGGAGGGCTTGGGGAGGGCGTTCCGTGCTCAGATTTCTTCATCTACGTTCCTTTAGTTGCATACCCTGTTTTTTATTTTTCCCCTTTTTCAAGTCCATCAAGAAGGGCAGCTTCATATTAATAATGCTGTTGTCTAAGTGGATGAATCGCACGTCAGAATGATTTTACATGTCATCACAACACATTTTTTTCCTTTTCAAAGGTTGTTTTCCAGCACTGAGTCTCCGTAGACTCTCCAACTGCCTCTGTGGGATCCAAAGCTGCACATCCGTCTTTCTGACAGCAAAACGGCCTTGGTGCTTTTACCGAGAGCCATCAGGACACTTTCAGCTGCATTTCTCGTGTGACAAACAGTATTTTTTTTAATCAAAGACTGGACAGTTCCAGCTGTTTGTGCTGGTCCTGGTTCTGGACTTTGTTTTTGTGAGACTTTGGGATATTTTCAGTTGTGTTTCTAGGTTTGATTGCAGTGTATTTTTGCCTGAGAGGGCAACCAAGCATGAGACTCAGCGACCTGTTGCGCTGCGTGTAACCTGAACACAGGATCTGAACACCTTCTCAGCACAGAATCAAAAACCGAGGGATACGGCAGCCCAGTGGGAAGCCGGCGCAGCAGCGACGCCTGTGGGCTTCATGTCTTTGGATCTGAACAAATGCAGTTTCTATGTTCTGGCCCCCGGTGCTGCAGACGGGCGCTGCCAGTTTAAACATGAGTCGCTCCTGATATGTGGCTGTTTTCTGATCCAAAATTCCACTCACACAAGTAGAACGAGGAGCTGAGAATCGTCCGGGCCAAGCCAGTAGAACTCGTTAGACATCTTGAGTCCAGCAGTGAATGAAACGTATTTATTTATTCATCTCATTGGAATTTTTATCGAGGGAGCGGGGGGGGGGGGGGGGGGTCATTCTGGGAATTTTAATACGGTAAACATAAAATCTGCAAAAACTGTCAGACAAATATTGTGTCTACCTTTGGAAAAATGTCATTTCCCAGAATTTCATTTGTGTGTTTTCTTACCCTCTGATTACGTTGCCTGTTTGAATTCCCTGCAGTGGGCTTTTGTTATGAAAGAGTGGTAGCAGGAAGCAGCAGCTCATTTTCATCAGCATGCATTAATCTTTGGAAACAGTGCCAGACGAGTGCTGAGCTGAAGCAACCTCCCAACCCCCCCAGCAGCAGTCGGGTGGAAGGCTGGAGCATGACGCGGCGCTTTGGAGTGACTGAAATATACTGTAACTTAGAACCATCGGATTTGGAACATGGCAGCATTCTTACTGCCAACCATTTAACAATTTTTGCTTGACTCATTACCCCGTAAGGGAAACTGATATTAAATTTACTTCCCATTATTTCAATGAGGACTTTAAACAGATTATCTTTTGAAGTTTGGCACTTCCCTCTGACGCAACTCAAAGAGAAGCGATGCAACAAAGGCGCAGTGACAACATGTGATCAGAACTGTGGCAGATGCATTCGTTCAAAATGTTTATCAGAAATGTGAAAAACTGCTTTCCAAACTGGATTCTCTTTTACACTTTGTGGAGAGGGTTTGTGCGTCAGGAGGACTGCGTACTTTCCTGACTGAGCTTCCCTTCCACGCTCAAATTCTGTTGGTAAATTCTTCTTCACTTGGATGTCTGAGATGCGGTTCAGAAAAACTGTTTTCTCGTTCATTCGTCAAAGAGGAAATGTTTCTGTGTTCGTTTTCGAGGAACTTTTTAGGAAATGTGCTTTTAGTCCATCACGAGAGGAGGGAGACTGTTCTCTCAGGGAGCAGGGAGCCTCTGAGACCTGCTAGCTTAGCACAGTGCTGGGTAGAGGATGGAAGTGTGTGTACTTCTGTGTCAAGGCACCAAACACACTTGATGCAGCACCTCAAACCGCTGCTGCTCATCTTTGCAGGGGAGGACGAGGAGGATGACTGCTGGACAAACCCACATCCTGAACCATTCCTCATCTAGTTTCACTGCTCGTTTATTCATTTAATTTGTCACCCATCATCATTTTCTGTGTGTTTATCTCACAACATCAAAACAGCGAGGCAGTGACATTCATTCCACTCTCTGGGTGCAGTGGCAGGATTGTATCACGGCTCATTTCCCTTTTCCTTCCGCTCTAATCTGCATGTAAAGACGCTGAGAATCAGAGGCAGAAATAAGAGGAGTGGAGCTGACGACAGGCTTGGATCCACTCAAACAGCTGTTACTGTTCGTATCAGAGCTGGTACGCAAGTCTGGAACTCATAAATGGGACTCGAACATGACTTTCTCTCATGGAATGGCGCTTTTTGAGAGCATTGTGACGTTTCACGCCACCGTCTTATCCTGAAAATGCAGTGCTTCATCGCTGGGGGTGTGAACAACAGGCTAGTTGATAGGCGGCATGTAGGAGGAGTTTATCGACCTGTCGGTTCTTCCAGAAGAAAACACCGGTTGATCTTCTCAAAGCGCTTTGACAGCACCTCGAGGGTGCAGCGGGTGGTTGCTCTGATACAGCGAGTACGGGGAAGTTCAATTGTTGGCACAAGGCGCTTCCTCCCATCCTCGCTCAGCAGTGAAGCTGAATCACAGGGGAAGACGACCCGCCAGTTGGTGTGGGTTCTTGAGATTTGGTGGGCGAGGAAACAATGTCTGGTTCAAGCGTTCCGCCATTCTTGTTCTGCATTTGTCCCGCCCCTCCTCTGCTGTGATTGGAGACGAACCAGGAGACGAACTCTGAACCGTGGCAGTCACCTCGTCACCATGCTGGTGTATTTGCCGCAACACCTACAAATGCCATGGGAGACTTTTACAAGACACATGGCTGCAGGAATAATCACTGGGCCCCCCTGCTGCCTTCAGTCAGCCTGATTTGTCCCTCTTTCTCTCTGTGCTCACGTGCGCTTCCTTCCTTTCTCATATCTTCTTTTGTTTTCCTCGTCCCTCTATTTTCCTCCTTATAATTAATCCTCGCTCGCCCTAGCTCTCATTTCCAACAAGACTGCAATATCACCATCATTGTTTGCTGCTCCCACTGCTTCTTTTTAAGCAGCAGAGTGTGTGTGTGTGTGTGTGTGTGTGTGTGTGTGTGTGTGTGTGTGTGAGAGAGAGAGAGGGAGCGAGCAAGGCTTATTGTTTATATCCACTGGTGTTTCCCATTCTTTATGTTTATGGGGGTGTATGATGGCATCCACGCTGTTCAAATGTGAAAGTGTATGTTTGAGTCTGTGTGTGTCTCACTGCCGGAGTGTGTGTGTGTGTGTGTGTGTGTTGCTGTCATTCTCCACCTGGTTGTCAGGAGTGGTTACTCAGTGTCGGTGTCAGCCAGCTGATAATTAAAGCCGAGTGGAGAAAGATAGACAGTCGAGAGGGCTGAGGAACGAGAGGAAACGAGGGAGCTGTGACGCACAAGAAACGCCGCCTACTGAAACCGTGAGAGACGCTGAACGCGTGCTCCTTCCAGCCTCATTTCTTGTGCTTTTAATTGTACTCTGTGGTTTTTCTTGGAACCATGTAATTGTTGTCCTTCGAAATCTTTTTTTCATTCTATTTTATTCCTCTTGCTGTCCCAGTCTCACTGCCTTTGCTACCAAACTGTATCCACCCACCTCTGCTGGCAAACAGCTTCCTGTTATTTTTGCTTGGGAACCATCTGTAAAGCCCTTACATCACCTGAAGCCTCGCCATCTCTAATTTCAGAACTTGAAAATTTGGAATTCCTTTTGATAGAGAGAAAATACATCCTTGTACATTGTCAGACCAGCAGACTTGTAATTATCTGAAGGATGATGGGGATTTGATCGTCTGATTCCTCTCCTTCTCACATTCCTGTTTTCAGCCAACCTCTTGGGATAAAAATAAGGTGATTGCTGTTAAATCGCTCTGAGCAAACATGTTGTTGTGATTTCTTAAGTTCAAATCTGTGTGTTCGTGTGCGTGGTTTGTTTTGACTCCAGTCTTCCGAGAGTTTGGATTTGGTCCGTGTGTTCACTACATTCAAAGCGATGTTTTTGCACGATTGAATTATATGTAGACTTCCTGTCATAGTGGCGTGAATGACGGCCGTAGCGTGTCGCAACGATACAAAATGAGATGCAGGGGTAAGGGGCAAACAGGGGCTTTGGCTCCTTGCTAGCACGCCATCCTCCCACATGTTGGGCCAGAGACGCAGCGCTTCAGCAGCGTAAGCCCCTGCTACGAGACCTGACACGCCAGACGTTCATCGCTGGAGTTTGATATCCTGCCTAACCAACTGCTTTATTGAGGGGAACAGACGTGCGTGTTCTGAGTGGCTTTGAGTCTCGGCAGCTCGATGGAGGAGATGCCGATGACAAGTCCGGACTCCCGCGCGTGTCTCATCGGTGCTGATCAAAGCTCAGCTCTCCCCACCGTCTTCTGCGTGTCAGGCTGTCTTCTGAACTGACACCGTTTGCTGTAACAATCAGACGTAAAAGCTTTCACAAACTGATTGGATTTTCAGTCTTGCACTGTGAGTCGCTGGCACCTCGGAACAATCTAGACATTTATCAGCCAGAGAATGGAGTGGATTATTAGATTAACCTCACTGAGGCGGGTCTCTTCCATCTCATTCCTTCCTCTCACCCCCCCCCTCCCTTATCTACCTGCTAACATCTCCTGTTCATAACCATTTCACTCCTCACATCTTTTTTTTTTTTTTCACGTGCGGGTGTTTGCCCCATGTCTGAGGCTGGGTGACAACCTTGTCAGTCAGCGATGGTAGATCTTTCTTATCGGCCCGTGGTGGTTGAATGGGAGCGGCACACACGCTGAGTGATGCTGTGGCTCAGGATTTAGTGAGTGAAGCCTGGATGTTCCAGTCCCTTTGATAAAGGTGGAGCTGGAGGTGCAGCTCATGGAAAACTGGACTTGAATGGTGGAGGAAGTACGACGCAGATGTTTTTCTTTTTTCTGGCTCCGTTGCTTGGTGCGTTGGTTGCCCCCCCAATCTCAGTAAGCTTTTATCGCATGGTGAGGTGATTTCATGTCACATCACCGTGCATTGGAGTTGTGTGGATGAAGTCTGATTTTTAGCAGCGACATTACAGACTGGTGACAGAATCCCTTGTGGGGAGCGGGAAAAACACCAGCAGTTTCAAGCATAGAAGTAAATATTCTTCCCATTTTCCCACCAAAACCCTTTTTAAAGAGTTTTAAAGTTGTTTCAGTCTCATTTTCAAAGACTATGACGCTAAAACCCCCTCAGAATCCCCTTCTCTCTCTGTTTCTGGGTTTGATAAACCAGACTTTCGTCTTCTTGTGTAACAGTAAAACCAAAGCCAAAACATGAAGGATAACAAGTCAGTCGTTTGCGATTTGTGTATCTTCTTGGTTTTATGGCTGATTCCAGCATTTGACATCTCACTGTGTAGATTTCAGTACCGCCGACATCAGCAACAAGCAGCAGGCACACAGTCAGAGCAGAGCAGCTGGCAGTCCATCCATGAGAGGCAGAAACCCAAAACAAAGTCAGTTGTGAAGTTACAGTGCACGACTGTCAGTGACCCACCACAGCTGATCAAGGTGAAAGGCTGTCTACCTGGGATTGCTCTGCCGTTGCCCCCTGGCAGCTTTGTAGATGTCATAGATGAGCCTCCTGGTTCGAACCAGGAAGGCGGCGAGTGAATGGAAATGGAAATGATTCACCTTGTTTCATTACATTTATGGCTTCTTATTTATGGCGCCTGCTTACATGTTGTGCACTGGAAAGATATTTCTAAAGATTGAACACTTATGAAGGACATTTTTTAAAATGATGAAGACTCACGGCAGCAGAGGCCTCATTATCCTCCCTATTAGACCCTATAGATGGGAGGTTGTCAGGGTCTGAGATGCCGGGCGCCCCCCCAGACAAAGCCTGGATTATAATAAGGCTTCCCCTCCTCGCCCCAGGATGCCTGTATAGGATCCTTATTACAGGAGTTGATATTTATCCACAATCTCTGAATGTTCCTGTTTTACACAACTTCCTAGTACATGAATGTGGTCTGTCCCAAGTCATTTATTCAGCTCTGACTCTTAGTAAAGCAGTATAATTCTACTACCTACTACTCGTAACCGTGCCTTTTACTAAGTCACATACATTGAGGCTGTTACACAGAATCTCCTTTTGATAGTATTTTGCCTCCATTCACCGAGCCTCCCCCAAAACTCTCTGGAGCCCCCCCAGGGAGGCCCGCCTCACACTTTAAAAAAACCTGGACTACCCCTCCCACGCTGGAGCTCCCTCCCCGCCCGTTTAAACAGCTTCTAAACTTCATCTCCCAGTTTTTGTAACATAGATGTTCTGGTGAAAACCTTAGTTTCCCTATCAAAGCTGAGGTCGCTGGAGTGATATCTTCAGAGTAGTTTGCTCTTGAAAGGCTTCCTTCAAAGGGACAGAAGTTAATTGAACATAATCTATTTAGTGCCCTTAAAACCTCTAAAGATGCTTTGAGTGGCTGTTTCAAGCTTCTCCTCCAGTTCTCTCTCCTGCTGGAGGGGTTCTGAGTCTTTCTGGTGGCTGATAACGACGGCGGTTCAGCCTCGGCCCTCTGGTACTGCCCGTCAGGCGTGCTGACTGACATCGGCCCTCAGTTGCTCCGTGATGAAGTGACTAAATGGTTTTGTCATCTTTGCTTTGAAGTCACAGGAAAGGAAACCTCTCTGTGTTTTGACTGGTTTCGCTTCATCATGCAGGGGGTGGTACACGCACGGCACACTTGGCCCACGGCGTGTTGCCTGAACCCAGAGCTCCCGGCTCCTGCTTTGGCAAACGTCTGCAGGATGATGTTATTAGCATCCACAGTGGTTGTTAGTTTTCAAAGGAAGTCTCAGGCCCGGTGTTTGGAAGGGGGACAGGTTTTACTCGCCTAGTTTTGGTATTCCTGCCCTGCCAGACCGTCTGATTGGCTCCTCACTACATTAAGATCCAAACAGCCTTTCTGCCACATCGTCAGCCAGAGCCGGTTGGGTGAGACGGACATCCCATGAATATCACCACTGGTGTCGAGTCACTTTCATGTCAGCATTGTAGCAGCCTGGTCGCCGGCTGCGGCAGAGCCAAGAGCGTTCTGCTTATTGGAGGTGTGTTGAGCAAAGGGAAAACCTGAGCCCTGCGACCCAGCAGCAGGTTATCTGGAAGCCCTGAAGACTGGAGACGTGGGCCTGGTTTGGGTACAGACTTGGTCTCTTGATTACATTGATGGAGCTGAACTTGATCAGGCTTGGAAGGAAAACACAAAACTGTGGGAAAACTTGACTTGAACAGTTTCTCTCACCTGAGCTCCAGGTTGGCTCAGCTGTCGGAGTATTAAAGCAGGCAGCCTCCTCAGAGGTACTCGGTGTACTGTAGTCCCCAAGTACTCTGGGTGTCAGGTAGCTGGACGGCAAAGACACAAGACGGGGGGGGGGGGGCATCCTGGGTGGAAGAGACAAACTTGCTTTACCTCACTGACTATGACACACACACACACACGCACACACACACACACACATACACACACACACCAGCCAAGACAGATATAGATTAAACTCCTCGCTTTGTGCTTTAAGCTGAATTCACACTTGCATATGTTCGTATGTTAACACACACACACACCCCACACACACATACATACACACACCCCACACACACATACATACATACACACACCCCACACACACATACATACACACACACACACACACACATACATACACACACCCCACACACACATACATACACACACACACACACACACATACACACACCCCACACACACATACATACACACACACACACACACACACACACACACACACACACACCAGCCAGGACAGATATAAATTAAACTCCTCGCTTTGTGCTTTAAGCTGAATTCACACTTGCATATGTTCGTATGTTAACACACACACATACACACACACACACACACACACACACACACACCTCCTAAGCACACACTTGTAGAAGAACACATTTGAATTTAGCAACTTTTTCATTCCCATATTCTCTGACTTCACGTCACGGGGGAGGAGAGGAGATCTCCTGGAACCTTCCAGCTGCCATCTAGCGCTCCGTCTCTGACCAGTAGATCAAACTGGGACGTTGGGGACGTCGCCCCTCAGCTGCATTTCTACCGGCTGCAAAGGTTAGAAGAGGGAACAGTGGCAGCGCGGATCCCCACTTGTGCTGGTGATCCAGATCAAACCTAGAAAAAGGAGAACATTTGGGTTTTACAGGCAGTGCGGGAGGAGGCGGCCAAATCCCTTTTCACAGAACAATTTTGACTTTTTTATCCAGGAAACTGAAACAAACAGCTTTAGAAAACATCTGAAGTTATTTGCCGGGATTCATAAATGGGACAACAAATAAGCAACAAAACAACTTACCTGTCATAACTGAAACGATGAATACACCCGTTTATGTGAAAGTGCATCTCCACTCATGTCTCCTCAGCACCTGAACTCATCTAGATTTTCACGTGTGCTGGTCACCAGGGAGCGCAGGCGGCTTTGGCGTCTGAGTTAAAGCTCTGAACACAGAGAGGACATACGTGTTACTTTAGTCATATGAGTCTTGCTAAAAAAAAAAGCAGCAAGCAGGTAAAAGGAGACAATTGGAATCCCCAGCAAATTTGTTGGTCTACAGAAATGTAAAAATCCCAACTTCAGCCTTTGTGTTCTAAATAGTCACAATAAAAGCAAAATCTCATATTTTTAACTTGACGTTTTTTTTAACTGCCTGCGATTTTCCGTTCCACCTCAGATTCTCTGGTGTCTGTAGTTTCATGTAATACACAAACACCCCATGTGCACGCAATGTGTCAGGAAGATGGCCGCCAGGACCGACATTGTTGAGTGACGTCATGTTGGAGAAGTGGTAGTTCTGACGTGATGCCCCTGGTTTCAGTGAGTTACTTGAAGTAACTTGTGGCACAGCGGTTGGACTCGTCTGCACACGAGCGCCAAAACACAGATGTAGACTCGGGGTCGGAGACGCCGCTCAAAACATGTTTCTCATCAGTTTGGTGTGGCCTGTGATTGTTCAGCTTCCTGAGTCCTGCAATCTTCCGTCTCTGTTCTTCGGCTTGATTGTGGAAACAGGACAAACTGCTCTCAGCCGGAACAGAACTCCGAATAATCAATGCAGCACTGCAGCAGACGCTGATCTACCGCACACGCGGGACACGTTCTCCCAGCAGGCCGCAGGAAGAACAAACAACGAATGGCAAGACGGAGAAGAAGCAACGCTGCTGGCATTTCGTGATGATCGCGCTTAGGTCGACCGTATGAATCCTGCAGGTATGAGTCACTGCTGGCGATGACCCCGATGAAGGCCAGTAACGCCGCCTTGGTCATTTTTAACATTTCCATGCAAAACAAAGGCGTTTTAGGTTTTCACAACCCTTCAGCAGCCTTGGGCTGTTTTGAGGGAGGCTATGTTTTTACAGTCATTAAAACCCTTCAGAAGGTGAAATACGAAACCAAGTGCCTCCATGTTTGCAAGCTGCATCTTTTTTTGTACAAAACATACAGAAATCTTGACGATTCCATGAAAGAGGAGAAAGTTGACGACCATGACATCATCTTTCTACACATCCCGGCTGCCTGTCTTCTGAGGATCATGTCTTCGTCAGTGTGCAGGGATCAAAGTCATTGAGACAAACGTCTTCAAAGCTCAGATCTTTTATCGATGTCCTGTGTTTTCTTGGCTGCTTTGTGGCCAAAGATTTAAGTCGATAATAAGCTGCTCACATGGAACGGTGCAGCAGCAGCGAAGAATTATTATGATGTTTTTGTGAACTGAAATATGGTTGTTAGTACGCCCACAAGGCAATCAATTACCTCTGCATAGTCCCCTCCCACACACACTGTTGCATCAAACTCTGGCAGAGGCGTTTGAATGTCAGTAGGATCCAGCAGCAGCCCATGCAGGGGCTCGTCTGCTGCTGGCTCATCACTGATGGCGGCTCCGTCTCAGGGTTACATGCTGCTCGCCATCATGGACAAACACTCTGTATTTGCACGTCAGCTCTTTTTTTACCTGAAATGAGCTTGAATAAAGTTGAGCTTCCGTTGATTCTTTTACTGCAGACGTGTTTAGTTTGGGAGATGAACATCGCGGTTTGTTTGTCCGTGAGGACCCCCGTTAGCTGGCGCCGCAGTGACCAGCCAGTCAGGCGAGCCAGGGATCCGCAACAAGAGAGGGTGAAGAACTAATAACCAAATGCTAAAAAGAAAGGAAGTTTCAAAGCTGCAGGATTAACTCCCAAGGCTCAGCTGCAATGAATATGAATGAAATAGATCTTGGTGGTCCGATACTGGTGCTCCTCCGCAGCGGTCAACTGCCAGATCTCATTTCTAGTTGGTTTGTACATTCATCAGAACTGTCTGTTAAACTATGAAGACTTTCCCACTTAATCATGACTCATACTTATTTCGAACGGTCCTCTAGAGAGCAACAAACGGACAGATTGATCCAAATCTCTATTAATGTTTTAGTGGGAGCTGGTTGGCTTAAACCCAGCATCGGCTTTCCAGCAGGACGCCGCCGTTTGATTCCCATCTGCAGCCGCTGTCACTGGTGGCAGGTGAGAGTCTGAGTCACGTTTGGAGCAGAAGCTGCTTGTTAGTTTCTGGAGTGAAACCACGTTTCTCATCCAAGGGAACCTACTGGACAGCGTCATTAGAAATGCAAAGCGCTGCTGTTTGTTTCTGGTCACTGTTGGGACTTGTCCCATCGCTCCCGGTTTAGCGTCAGCCATCAAACAAGGCTTTGGGCCTTTTCTGCCTCCCCCAGTTTGTTCCCAGTCTCTCGGGTTTCGCCTCGATGTCTGGCCTCCGGCTGGTTTCAGGGTGTCCTCCTTGCCGTTTTCCTCAGGGGGGTTCAGGTCGGTGTAGTCGTAGCTGCTGGTTTCCTGGAGTGGCCGATCCATCCTCACTTTGGCCTCTGGCTCAGGAGGTAGAAGACAAACGGATCCAGAGTTCCTCACGTCTGATTGTTGGAACTCCTGATCCAGACAGCTGTTGGTGAAGGTTTGGTTTTCTGCACCGTCCCACTGAGCCATCCTCTAGACCAGAACGGTTCAGTGAAGATCCCGCCATTACGGTCACATGTGAGTGACAGAATCATTAGCAAACGACCCCTGACCGTCATCTTGGTAGAGTTCATCTCATTTATTTGTTCTTGTTGATGCAGGCAGGGGCTTTGGCTCCAGTTTGTGGTTGAGCAATGACGTCGCTGCGTCTGACTGCTGTTGTCCGACACACGTCAGTTCAGCCGCCTCTACTTTGGTCAAACATCACTAAACCAAAGGGAGAGTGCGTAGCTCCGCCAAGGTCAGAGGTCAAGGTCATCACATACCGATAGATTCCCAAATCAAATCAGTTGTTCCTCAGTGTGGGTTCTGACATCTCAGCAAATTTCATCAGAGGCCATCAGCAACATTTTGTGGAGCCAAAATAAAGTTCTTTATTTACTCAGGTAAATGTGGCAGTAGGTTTTGTGTGTGTGTGTGTGTGTGTGTATGTATATATATAATATATAATAATTTGGAAAGCTACCATGGTTGAGAGTGATGATTAGAAGAGAAAAGATAATTAACCTTATTCACATTTAAGCCACTGACAGCGGTTGATGGCGAGATGTAGAAGCATCGTTTCCTGTCCTCCTGCAGCCAGGCGCCTCTCTGATCCGACACAAACGCTCTCAAATATGAGCCGGCGCCTGATCTGTCACCACGACCATCTCAGACGAACGCGGTGCAGGTTGGTCCCACCGCTGCACTGCTGGCTGCTGGTCACTCATTGTTTCACAGAGCCAGAAAAACCGTAACACCCAGGAGCTCATGACGGGATAACAAAGGGTCGGACTGGATCTGACTTCCCTGATATCAGAGGTTCAGGAACTGATAGCAGGTTTCTACGTCACGCGCGTGGGTCCATTCAGCAGCCTCGTCACCCTGGTTCCTCATACCACCTCAACAAGTACAAAGCAATTATGTTCCATTTTGGGATGATTGCGCGCTGTTATGAACCATAAGTGACTCCTCACTTCTCACTTCTCTTGCGTCCCAGAAAACACAGGTCGTGTTTATCCGAGGGCCACTCCAGCAGCTCAGACGTCTCGGCTCTCCGAGGGGGTTTCTCCCATCCTGAAATGATGAGATATTTTTGTTTCTGCACACCCTGCCTCATCATAATCAGTCAACCAAACTGAACAGATAATTAAATCAACTGTTTTGGAGTCAATAAGCAGTGATTGGAGTGTCAACACCGTTTGAGAGTCAAGCAAACGCTTCGGAGCAGAACCAAGCCTTTCGTTTGTGTGTGGAGTTTTTCTCTGTTTTGTTTTTTTAAAATTAGATTTCACCCTGATTGTTGGTTTCTCTTTTCAGTCCCTTGTTCAGTCTGTTAATCTCCATCTGTTGCTGTTCTTTCCCACATCTACCTCCTCACTTCTCCCTGTTATTATCTGGCAGATACAACAATGTGGAATTGGCAGCGTGTTGCAAGATGACTAAATATCACCAGAGTGGCTTTTAAATATACGAGCTGGCTGAACAGCCATATAGAATCAGCACAGAGATGATTTACTCTGGAGAAAAAGCGAGAGTTGATTGTGTTAAGTTCATGGAAGCTTCAAACAAGAGAGAGTGCAGATGTTTGATCTCTTTACAGAGTTGTGGCATTTCCCCTTGAACGGCGGTGGCGGCGGGGGGGGGGGGTCACATGCTCTCACGTCTTCAGATTCACAATACTGAGGTGGGAATCAACCAGTCGAGTCCCGCGCACAAAATTCTGATGATTCAGGCCAGCAAAGTGAAACCAGCCGCTCCTTGGTTTCAGTAAAGTCCACTTCTTTGTGTTGATGGATGCCGGCTGCTGTGGTGTCGCCCCACCGTTTCCACCTCCGTGACCCTCAAGTTTTAAATAAAAACTCTGTAAGACTTTTGTCCATGTGGGGTCAAACAAGTGCTCAGATGCGGGCATTAAGTCTGACACCCTTTGATATCTTGAAAAAAAAATAATGCTCGGGTTTTCGCGTATGATTGTCTGAAGGTCCGTCAGTCCAGGCGACGACGCAGCTGAGGAGCAGCAGCCAGCAGGCCCCTCGCTCCCCAGCACCCGAGACCTGCTGGTGACAAACGCTAGCACACGGGAGTTTTAGCCTCCTTGCTAGCGCGTCTTGCTCCCCTGCTGTGGTTGTGAGTTTGAGCCCAGTGTGAAACCTCCCTGCAGGTCGATCTTGAAATGCCCAACATTTCTTTTCTTCTCAGTAAAAAGACTGAAGTTTTTCCGAGGCAGCAGCGGAGGTCTGCGTGGGCCCAAAAGGTCTGAGTTGAAAAGGAGATGAATCAGTCGGCAACTGTCCCCGCGTCCTGCGCCCGGCTCATTGCTGCGTGCATCATATAGACCATAGTAGATCAGGTATATAAATGCTGTGAATGAGAACGGCCTGTCACCCTGAATGTAAATCCCTGTGCTGTTTAATTTGATGCGACTAAAAGAAAGCATTTCAAGTGTCATGTCCTTCTGCTGCGCGTTCCATCCTCAGATCTCCATCTCTCTCCGCCACGGGACACTTCAACTATTACACAATTACACGCAGCTCGATTATATTCTGACCTGAAATCGACACCGCGCAAAAGGTCGAGAATCACCTTCGGAATCATTTAAATGTTATTGAAGCGGTGAGCGATGTAAAAGCTGTCTTGAGGAAGTGGGAGTACAGTACGTGCTACCCAGAGAGGGAGAGGCGAGGAGGAGGAAGATATTGGAGCGATCACTCTCGGAGTGGATTGCTGTTCGGAGTGAAGTGGCTCCCAAGTGCCACTGGAAATCAAGTTCCCCTTGAGACAAATTGGGATGATTTCAGCAGCAGATGCACAGCCAGGTCGTGCACGTACATACGCCTCAGCGGCTGAACCCGCCGATCACATGGAGAATATCAGCAAAACCAACTGGCAACTTGCATCACGTGCACGACAAGTGTCGTTCGAGTGCACACACACTGCATATATATTCATGCTCAGGTGCCTGCATGGATTATACTCCAGACGTAAACATACATGCACGCTATAATACTATTGGCCACTGGAATATGAGAACTGTCTTGTAGGTAAACGCTTTTTTTGGTGTAAAACAGCTTCTCCCTGAGCAACAAAATGAATCAGAAGCTCAAAGCGTCTGCTCGCCTCAGCAGATTCCCATCAGCTGTGATAGAGACCCTGATGTCAACAACGGGAGCGATAAAGACGTGGAAACGCGTCCATTACATGACGCTTCATGTGTGGTGAGAGGACTCATTGTGAGTTCCTTCTTTGCAATCCTGAATTAATAATGTCCACTTATTACACACACACACACACACAAATCGACATCCGGTTACTTGTACGCTAACATTTTCACCTTGATCAGGCAGCCTGCAGAACTGCTGAGCGCAGCACGCGTGCACGGCGTGAGTAGGAATATGAAGGAAGTCCTACAATTGGAAAATATAGAGCATAAAGAGTTTATTTGGTTGGTGAATTGTTCTTCTGTCCTCGTCACGGCCACCCGCTGACCCACAACCACTGAGGACACCTGTCCTGACCTCGTACTCCACCCTGAACGTCCCTTTCGTCACTCTGTGGACTCCTGTGATAATTGTTCTTCCTGATGGATTGATTTTGGTTTCGGAGGCGACGCCGTGGTCATGAACGGAGGAGTGTGTCTCCTCGGCGGCGTAAACGGAAGCTGTAACAGTGGATGAACATCCACTTGGGTTTTCTAGACTATTATTATTCTATATTTTAGTATTTTGAAAAAAAAAAGTCTTAAGAGCTTCTTCAAATGATGTTTCACCTCAGTCACAACTTTAATGACTTCCTCCATGGACTCCGGCCCGGCGCCGGGATGAAGTTACTGAGGGGGCAAATCTTTTTACTTGTATAACGGTCATTTATCATCCTGCTGCAGTGTTTTCATCCTCCAGGTTGGAGTAAAAGTGTGTGTGTTTGTGTGTGTTACAGTTGTTTTGTGTGTGTGTGTGTGTGTGTGCATTGTGTGTGTTATTTTCAATCCCGTCCATAGATCTGTCCTTGTGTCTGTGCTTTCATTTGTTGCAAATTTGGAGTTTATTGCCAGGTCAACATATCATCCCAGTACGGATCCCATCACCTAAACACCCCATCATTTAATCCAGCAGTTCACAATTTAGGAAAGAACTCCACAGAGGCCTACAAGGCGCAAAATAAGAGAATCCCAAATCAAAATAATGGCCTGAAAGAAAAAAAACGACACTTGCTTTTTTCGTAGAAAATCACTGGCCGGACTTCAATCGAGAGAAAAACTATTCGAAGTAAAAAACACAGCTCGGCAGGAAAGAGGCAAAAACAGATGGAAGATTAAAAACGCCAAAACAGGAATAAAAAAAAAGAGGCAACACCACAGACGGCCAGAAATTTAGAAATGAGAGGCTGTTGAGCAAAATTGAAGTCAGATGGAGGAGCTATTAGCTTCAGAGAGCAATGAAGGTGAACAGGAACAGAGCAAATGAAAACCGCAGAGAATGAAGGAATAAAGGAAATGATGAGAATGGAATAAAGCTTTCAAAGAGAGCAGGTGAGTGTGGCGCACAGTTCACCGATGGCGCGGCGTTTTAATTCAGCACGGAACACAAAACCACGGGAACAGTTTTCCCCTTTTGTAACTCTTCACTCATTCCCTTGTCCATTGACGCTTTCATCATTGACCTGAATCACGCCAGCAGGAAGCAGCAACGGACGGCCGGCGACTCCTCCTGGCTGAGACTGTGGAGGAAACCTCAGACGCTCTGCTTGGTCCTTCTTCGGTTATTCACTGAAGTATTCACAGATAGACTCTTTCTGTTTTGGGATGGAAGTTTAGCGTCACTGCAACACTGGACAAGTTTCGTTCTAGTCAGTGTTGATTCTCATGCTGCGTTTCTGTGTCTCGACTTTAATGGACTTTTAGTCCATTAAAGTCGAGCTTTTCATGCTAGTCAGGTCCAACCTGCTCTGTTTCCGTCTTTGATGTCTTGATTTCTTATGAGTCTCAATGTGCTAAGCTGGCTTCAGTCTCAGTCGTTGCATCAAAATGGTAGAATGCATGCAAGTTTCCATCGCACTGAAACATTTGATTATTAGTTTTAGTCTAGTTCTCAAACCTCCAAGATTCATTTTGATTAATTAGGTTTCGCAAAGCTGAAGAGTTTTAGTCGACCAAATTAAATCACACCTGTAATCCTGGATCTCTTTAGTTTTGGGGCCGTCCGTCTGTCCCGTGACGTGATCTCGTTGTTGCGCTCAAACATCGCCAGGACCCACAGATGACAAACGCTGGTGATCAAATGTTCAGGCTGCAGTCACGTATTTCCAGGCTGTTGTCTGGTACACGGGTCAGCGTTGAGTTTAGCTTACGGCATTCGAAATCAGGTGAGTCAGGTGTTTGTGGGAGGAGTTCATCAGTCAAACCTGCCTCCTTGTCTGTCAGCACAGTCTCTCTGTGGGGGAGACCGCTTCCATGCTCTCAGCCTCTGAATACGCAGCTCGTGAGTTTGCATGTGCTGCAATTGCACACACATGTTGAATCATCTCAGATTTCTTTTCTGGGCACGTCGTCACAGCTTGAGCCTCCCAAATAAATGAGAATCTGTAGTTTGGCTTGGAGCAGATGGAAGGAAACGCAGCTCTCAGCTCGCTGGTAAATGGATGAAGCGTTGTCCTCATATTCTCTGCTCCATCAAACTGAAGGCGAACGTTTGAATTTGACTGTTGGCGTTAGACGGATCATTCAGTACATTCATTCAATTTATTTTGAGTGTTGCAAAGGAAGGTGAGGAAGAGCGCTTAAGCCATCCAGCACGTATGCAGATGAGCAGAAGCTCACCTAAAGGCAATCTTATCATCCTGAGACAATGAAAGGAAATCAAGACATCCGCAACCCAGGAAACATGTATGACCAGGGAGAAAACATGCTAACTCCCCATGAAAAGGGTCTTCCTGCAGAGAGGCAATAACGTGTAGCCAGCAAATTCCCAGGAGACAGAATACGTAAACAGAATCCCTGTTTAATGATGTTTTTCTCCATTGTTTTCACTTTTTGAGAGAAAAACCTTTTCTGCATCCGTTGAAAAAGCCAACACTTTTTGGCGCCATTTTGATTACAGTGAGATGGCATTAAGTTTAGACATCTATTCAGTGAATAGAAAGGAAACTCATTTGCTGTTCATTTGAAAGGAACTTGGCAACTTTGTGAGAAATGCATTCACTGTCTGTCGTCCACCGCCAGAGAAGATGGAGGCCCGTGCTAGTTAGCTTAGCACAAGGGGCAGGTTAGCATCGCCGCCATCTCGCCTGGACAGCTTCTCAAACCTGGTAGTTCCTCCTGTGTCTACTCTGGTTCAGCCTGCTCAGGTCCAGGGTGCCGGTGTGTCCAGCAGTAACCCTCCTCTCTGACAAAGTCGGCCATGATTGGTAGCAGCAGTCGCTCTTCTGCTCGTCAACAAACGTTTCGTTTTGTGGGATGAAGTCACAATTTGAAGGCCTGTTCATGATCCTGATTCTAAAATTACAAGATCTTGTCGTGGTTTTGTCACAGATGCTTTGCAGAGGTCTGGTTCCGTTCATGCAGACAAAGACTGTTTTGGAGAAAAGTGTACCTGATGGCTTTTGACAGAGGTGCTGCATGCTAACACTTCCCACTCACTGCAGCAGCTGCTTGGGTTCCTCTCAGGGACGTGGATTGTTCTCTCTTTCTGCACGTTGCTCTTGAATGATAAAAATGTATTTTTGTTTGTTATGGATCTATGAATTAGTTCAGTAATCAGTAAATACTTGATGACCAAAACCCTCCAGTGACTGCGGTCCTGGGTTCCACCAGAGTAAACGTCCTATGGTGAAGCTGCCGTGTGCTCTGGTGAGGCTTAATTGACCGCATCTTTTCTCCTCTCCTCTCCCTCATCCCCTCCCTCAATCTCTCTCTTCACCTCTGCGCTTTCCCAACTGTCAACTCCCAGTGTGGGTGTGTGACACGCTTACATAAAACCAGCTTGTTATACAATCCCAACGCTGCATGTATGTGTGTGTGAGTTCATACATGTGAGAGATTGTTGCCTACATGTGGGCTGTGGGGCTAAAAGTCTTGACAGATCCTAATATAATAGGCTTCAGCCGATTACAGTGCTGCATGTGAGTGTGTGGGTTTGTGTCTGAGTGTGTACTCTTACGATGCAGTCCAGGCTGTGAAACAAATCCTCTGCTAGCAGTCGGAGTGTATTTATCATCAATGCTCTCTTTACTTTCTGCCTAAGCGCTGTGTAGCCTATCAGGCCGGCTGTGTGTGGAGGATCAGTTCTAATCCTTCAATCAAACAGGGCACTTTTTTAATAAACGTTGTTAGGGCTTTACAAATTCCCTCTGAACTGACGAACAAGCTGCCCAGCGCCGCGTGGCTGAGCCGCAACAATCACTGGGCCCAGCCAGGTGGTGGAGGTGCTGCCAGTTCAGGCTGCCAGTCTTTCTTCTGCCATAGTGATCTTGTTTCTTGCCTGGGTGACTTCCACCCACACACTCTGGAAAATAAATGGATGTTGTCACCGTGATGTCACACATTGGTGTTATGGATGCAGGTTTAAAGCCTCGTAGTGCCGAGATGGACCGCCTCTAGCCTGATTACCTGGATAGCACATAGGCTAACACAAAGTAGCCACAACCTAAAATTTACGGTTGTATGGGCCAAATAACCTCCAGCGATACAAATGTGTGAGTGATTCAGCATCGAATTCAAGAGATCCGTTCACAGTTTGTCATTCATTCACTTTTCAAAAGGATCGTTTTTGGTTTCCTCCCATTTTCTGCTCCCTGACTCATTAAAGTTTGTGGAGCTCCTCGTCAGCCTGAGTGTGAACGCCGCTCTCTACATCAATAATCGGTATCATTGAAGATGTCCAACTACCGTGCCTTTGTTGGGGACTGATTTTCAGCCTTGGAGTGTGTGTGTGTGTGTGTGTGTGTGTGTGTGTGTGTGTGTGTGTGTGTGTGTGTGTGTGTGTGTGTGTGTGTGTGTGTGTGTGTTTGCATGAAGAAGATGGTATCATGGGATCGTTATGACGAGGAACAGAATGTTTCCTTGCTGGTCATGCTAAACGCTGTGTTTCGAGGTTATTACCTTCATTGGAAGCTGGGCTGCGTGTTATCGCTCACGTCCCCGTAAACTCTCTGGTAGCACCTCCTAGTGTGGGTTAGTGTTACTACAACACACTTCAGTGGCGCAGCTAAAATCGCAGTACTCACATGTCTTCATTCCCAGCTTAACGTGGTACTCGTAGTACTCACTTCCCTTGAACTTCCTGTACTCCTGGAATGAATTCACAGTTCAAGCCTGTGACTGCTTTCGTGGTAATTCACTCCGTCAGCCGCTGATGCAGTGCGATGACCCCGGATGTCTGGAGGATTGGTCACACTGATAAAGGTGCGGACGAGCTCACCTGCAGGTCAGTAGTTTCAAACGTCATCGTCGGTCAGCGCAGGTTTAGCAGCGTGTGCCGCGTTTGTTTCCCGTCTTCATCCCCCACGCGCCTCGTCCTCGCCGCGCAGTCGTTTCAGACTCACCTTTGCCCTCGTCACTCTCCTTCTTATTTTTCACACTGTTCATCTTCCCTTCCCTCTGGTTCTCTGATCCTCCAGGGGGGAGGGTGGTTGTCATCCTCCCTGCATGCTTCCATGCACCGGCACACATCCTGCACACGGAGCTGCACAAATGCAGGGCACGCAGAGACCCCCCCTCCCCCTCGTGTATCTTTAACGATGAGTCTGTTGCCCCGGGCAAACCTCACGAAGAACCTGTCATATCACACCCACACCCGCCCCCCTCCTCCCATCCATCATCTCACACCCCCGATCTCTCCACTCTCATCTCTCTGCCTCCGAAGGCTCTGCTGCTCTGATTTTACCTCTCCATGCTCACCCTTCATCCCTCCATCCCACTCATGACCCTTCACATCCCTGCCTTTGCCCTTTGACCCTCCTCACCAGGGTCACACTCCTCTGCTTCAGTCCTGCATGACGCCGTCAATACTCAGCTGTCGCTGTCACCGGTTCACTCTTGTCTCAAATGACTGTTTACAAGTCAAAGGCCACTGATGTCACTGGTGTTTGTGTTGGCAACTGAACTGGCGCTGGCGGGGCTGTTTGTGATGTCATGGATGGGATTTTGAGGTGGTTATGAGGGTTTTCAGTCCTGGGGGCCGGGGATTCTTCTGGTGCCTCCACCCGAGAGGATGGATGGATGATATTTAGTTGGTAAAATCTTCATCTACAATTTGCCGTATTTCCATATTGCATCCCCACGCTAAATGTGCTGGTTTACAGGCCAAAATTATTAACCTTGTATGAAAGTTTCATAAGAATGCAGTTCTCACACTGATGGTGCTGTGGGAACTGCAAAAACACAAAATCAAACTATAATTCCCAACAGAAATCCCATTCCTTTTTCCCCCCAGGAAGATTGTGCACCGCATTTCCACAGATCCTTCAGATGTAATGAAAGTTTCAGCGTGGTTGGACCGACGTTTCCTCAGCTCCTCTCCAGCTTGTGCTGATTGCTGGGGTGGCACAGGAGCTCCCCTCAGCGCCATCGCTCAAAGATGCTAACAGTTCGTCGCTCTTAGTCGTTCTCAGGTCGGCGCCAGCGTCTCCTCTCGCGCTGCCTCGCCTGTTAATGCGCCGATCAACAGAAACTCTGTGTCAACGTCGTCTCACTTATCCTCTCACCACCAGAGTGCATTTACACCGTCACTCTTCCACCTTCAATTTAGCGCCATGTTGCAGCGACACAGAACAAAAGTCTGCGACGTTTCCTGTTACATACGAAAGCTTTTAGTGTTTGTTTTTCCACATAATTGCAGACTCCAGCTGTCTTATTTGAGTAATGGCTGTAATTACAATAATTCTCAACCAAAATACGAACAATGGATCTGCAGTGTAAAGCAGCAGTTATGTGACTAAAATTCCATGCGGGCTGTTTTATTTCCATAGCAGGGAAAGATGCAAATTGTCTTATATTATTTAATAATGACTTCTAATTTATTTGTGTTAAAGCTATGTGGCATCTGTCTAATTGTATAATGACCCCTGATCCACAGCTGAATTAACTCACACACACACACACACACACACACACACACACACACACACACACACACACACGTGATTACCAATACTGAGCTGTGAATCAACATGAAATTGAAGGAACATCAAAATCTCCAGTGAGTGAATTTTAGCAGTGAATTAGCAGCCAGCCGGCTCGCGGCACTGCAACGCTACAAAAGAATGTTAAGTGTTGACTACTAAAATAATTAGGACAGCGATTAAAAGATTCACAGCTCTATTTATTAATTTGACGGCACAAACCGATAGATGAATAGAGCATACGAGGTAATTTAAATAAATTACTCTTTGACTCGCAGTCTGATCATGAGGGATGAAGCCTGATTAAAAAAACCAACTTTATTAATTAACTCGTGTGTGTGTGTGTGTGTGTGTGTGTGTGTGTGTGTGTGTGTGTGTGTGTTCAGGAAGCAGAAGTGTTTGTGTTGGGGACTGTTACAGACAATCAGAAGACCAGAAATGACCTGACTTCTTGTATTTCTTGACGCCTTCATCTGTGGACAGCTTACTGTCGCTCATTTTCAGATCTTCCACCTGTAGAGCTCGAGGTTAAGAATTTAGATCTTCAACATTTTTCATACGTATACACACACACACACACACACACACTCTGGACTGGTCGTGTGTGTGTGTGTGTGTGTGTGTGTGTGTAATGGCAAAGTCATTTTGATAAAAGTGCAACATAAATACAGTCCATGCAATCCGTTGATGAGAGGACTGGAGCTGCAGGCTAGTTCTGGGCTTAGCTCACTACTGTAGTACTTGAAGTACTTTAAATCAGACAGTTCCACTGTGGACATTCATACCATGAAGTACACTTTCACAGGGAAGTAGGGGACACAGATGGCGGAACAACTTGAGACAAACTCTCTAAACGGGGGCTCCCGCTTCCTCTGGTCAGTGGCAGAGACGCATCACGACCACTGTCTAGGTTGTGTATATTTACTCTCTGTGTAACGGCGTGTGTGGATCCTTTAACCCAGGAAGTAAAAGAGTGATTAATAAACACGGCTTCCTCCCGCGTCCCAGCAGACGGCTCGTGTAGCTGCAGACAGATTGTGTTAGTAGCAGCCTACAACGTGCTACAGCTGCTTCAGTCTATTTTTACTGGTCATAGATCGTGGCGGTCTGGTACTGTCACACGTCACGTCTCGATGGAGTGAGGACGCACTGGTAAAACCGCACACACACACTCATTAGGATGCATGCATGCAAACCTGCTGACACAGATTCACACGCTCCCCTGCGGTGCACCACCTCCTTCACTACGATGAGCCACACTCGGGGCTTTTTGTACTACTGCTGTATTAATGATGCTGCCTCTCGCAGTTTAGGAGCCATCTGTTGCTACACGGGCGCCATGACTCGTCCTCGCTCAGTGTGCAGCAAGAAACTATTATCCCAACTCTTCTACTCAATAGAGTGTCCCAGGAATTAGTCCTCAACCTGGAGGCAAGTTAGCATCGAGCTCATCAGTGAGTGCCCAGCACGCTCCTGCGCGTGGAAATCCCACTCACGCTCATCAACGTTTCTAACAACCACATTTATGCCTCAGAAGTCGTGACAGTCGTGTTAAATCGTGCCGATTATTGTGCTAAAGAACATGGAAGAGTTCCCTGATGTCAAGGATTCAAAAGCCACTGACCAACCTCATCCTGGTGGAGGGAAACGTGGAGATGCTAACGTCGGGACTGACCTACACACGTCCTTGCAGCCCTGCATGGGCAGCTTACAGTATTACAGAAGTATTGCAGTACTCAAGTCCTGTACTTTTGAGCCAGAAATGCAGCGTCTGAAAATTCACAGCCAAGTTTCTGACAACAGGTGGTTTTGTTAGCAGGACGCTGGGATGTGCAGCCACTTTTATTCTTGATCAAATCCAACCAGATGCTTAACCCCAGTCTTCTCAAATCCATCAGAAAATCTTTCATTTTCCACTGAGAAGGAAAGGAGTTTCAGGCGTGGAGCTCGCGGTCGGGTGCACCGGGCTCTGGTTTCACCGCACACGCATGTAAAACTGAGCAGAACCTTTTTGTGGCACATGGCACGAATGCTTCATGAGATGTTTCAGAGCATCTCTGCCATCAGGAGAATCCCGGTGTGTCCTCAAATGTCACCGCGTCCTCCTCCTCCTTCTTCACTGAGAATCATTCCCGCCACTTTGACTAGAACCAGGAAGACCCTGAGACTTGATGGTTCACCTTCATCTACTTTGACCGCACCTCATTTCATCGTGGCTTTGGAGGAAAAACATCTGCCACTAACACAAATCCGGTTTAGAAAAAGCCCCCTTCATCGCCTGAGCTGGTTTGAATGAATTGGTCATCAGCCACTCTTCATCCCAGTTGAGAAAACACGAGGCCTGAATGGCATCTGCGGCGCGTAATGTATCCCAAACAGCCACATTGTCTCCCACACTGAGCGGCGAGCGATCCAACATGATTGTCACACCAGCCAGAAGCGCTGATGCAACGAGGTGTCAAGGAGAGTGATGGAGCATCGCAGATAATGAGGAGAGATGAATCACGGCTAAGAGTTTGTTTTATAAAAGCTTCCTCAGAGGAGGAGGAGGAGGCTCAGCAGCAGATCGTCAACAAACTGGAGTAGCACCGCGCGTCCACCTGAGATCATCTCTCCCCCGCAAGGCACGAAACTCCCAGTGCTGCATGACTCAAAGAGAACTGAAGAGTAAAAATGTGTTTTACCCTAAAAGCTAATGAGCTTTTTGATTTCTCACCGTTGGTTCAGAAGTCCAAGTCCTCGTAATCCCGCCGCTCACTTTGATCTGAGAACCCTGACCAGATCTCTTCTGTTGTGGCGCTACGAGGGAGAGTTCATCAGAATGCACGACCGTCACGATCGTCCAGTAGCGACCGTGAACAAAGCCACCCTCTGCAGTTTCGCCTCAAGCTGAGTCACCGGGGGACCAAGTCCACCTCTGGGTGGAGTATGGCTTTAATAGACAGACACGGCTCCATCTCGGGAGCCCTTCTGGTGAAGCCAGGATGTCATCAGGTCAGACTCTTCTGAGTCGAGAACGCCTCTGCTGCCCGCTCTCCACTGTCATGTGACCCCTTCCTTCTCTTTCATTTTTATAAAAAAAAAGCACTTTCCTTTAGTTATGACTCACGCAGTCACGACAGACTCTGGAGTCGGCATTTAGATCTGCATCAATCCCTGTCCTCATGCTGCTAACGGTGCTAATAATTCCCCTGGCACTGGCGAATCCAGATTTAAGAGACACCATCAGGTCGCAGCTTGGCACCGACTCACTGGTAGAGGGGAGGAAAGGCTGGTTATCAGTTTCTGTTTGAATTAAGCGATGTTCTTTTTTTTTGTGAAAAAAAATGCTGAACCTTAATCCATGGTATTAACGTTCTACCCAAATTATTCTTTGTGGAGTGGAACTTCTGTTGGTGGTGAAATGAGAGGGAGCCCGAGGGGGGAGAGCGTTCACCCTGCAGAGTCCTGAGAGGCTGACGTCAGGGATCTGTCCTGACGCTCCGGTCACTCCCTCTCACAAACAGGTGTTGTCGACCTGGGGACATTTTCAGCATTATTTATTAATTTTGTTGTATTTCAAGCCAATCCATCACCTGTTGGTGGAAGAAAAGCCATGTGGATTTTAGCAGGAGGTTCTCTCTGTGAGGCTTCTACCACCAGGACCCATGATGTCACACTGGCCTCACGACGGCGATGACGCGCTCGTCAGGAGGCAGAAAGTGAGGAAGACATTTCTCCTCCGTTTAGATACGGGATTACTGCAGGTGAGGACTAATCCACTGTAATCCTCATGAATTGCTCCTTTTACATTCTTTGCAGAAACGATTTCTTCAGCTCAAAAGGATCCACATCACGATTTGTCTATTAAAACGATCACCATCTTTTATCTCGGCGCAAAAACGAGTGTCTGACGAGGGCGGATCACGCTGACTGGACCCAGTTCTCCCACTGGGCTCCACCAGGTCACATGAGGCTCTGGAAAGTTCTTTACTTCCTGGTTTGCGGCTGTTGGAAGGTAGAAAGCCGCTGGACGGCAATAACGCCAAACCCTAAATCATGATCTTTGACTGATGCTTCACCACAGAGGTGACAGCACCCCCCCCCCACACACACACACACACCCCCACACACACACACAGTAGCTGTCCATGTCGAAAGAGGACAGACAGGCTAAAATAGTTCTTTTTAAATGTTGAAGGAGGACTGAAATAATTTAACATTCACTCGCTTGCTGTTCGCCACCACCTCTGAGGCGGCGGCTGATGTCAGTGTCCCGCCGCCTTTAAAGCGCCACTACTATCAGCCTTGACACCACATCCTTTCCTCCTCCCTCTGCCCTCTTCTGTCCTCCTCAGTCTTCCTGTCTCCCTCTCATTCCCTTCATTCTCTCTCTCTCTCTCTCTCTCTCTCTTTACGAATGCTTCAGGCTTCCCCGTGTATCTAGAGAACACTCTTCTCCGGGATCTTGTCGGGATAATCCAGCTGTTTGTTCCCAGAATGTCAGGGAACATCTCCACTCCACTGGCTGATGTTCTCCTGAAGAAAAATCTGCCAGCGTTCTGGGCAGACAGGGACTTACCTGACAGGGATGTCCTACGGTCGCCTGAACAGTTCCCCGACCACCCTGGATATTCCCTGAGTGACCCGCTAAAACGTTCCGCTTCCCTCTAAAGAACTCCACATCTTTGCCTTGTGCAAACATTCTGTAAAGACCCTCTGAGGAGGGAACATTCCACCATTCCCAGAACATTATGAGTTTTTATTCCACCAAATAATGTTCCCCATCCTTTAGAACCGGCTTTACACCACCAGGGATGTTCTCAGAATGTTCTGCAACAGATCAAATGTGAAGAAAATTATAAAGGGAACATTTTCCTGGATAGGCAAATGGGAACGTTTCCTTCACATCCAGAAGGAATCGTCTTCATAGCAGTGACCAGAAAACAACATGAATGGAACGTTCTCCTTGTTTTTCTGTTGGAAACGTTGACCTGCTGCACTGTTTTCTGAGCCAGCTGAGGGTGTTGAGGAACATCTGAATGTTCTGTGCCGGTTCAGGATGTTCATCACCTTGAGAGAAGCTCCCCTCCCCCATGGGAGCTGATTGACAGTTACCTGCTGTAACTTTACCAGTGTGTTACGATCCGTTCAACCACCTGGAGCTTCTCTTTGCTAGTTTGTCGCGTTCACACCAGCCTTGTTTAGTCCGCTTGAACTGATCCCTGGAGCGTTTACCTCCTTGGTGTGGTTCGTTTTGGTTGGTGTGAACGCTGGCCTCAAACTCTGGTGCGGAGCAGTTAACCGCTCCCAGGTCGGCCTGGTAGGGGAGGTCTCGGCCCGCTATCGAGTGACCTCCAGAGCGGTTTACTTCTGGTGTGAGTGCCGTTTTACACGACATATTCTGTTTGCATGATGAGCCGAATTTGTGATTGTAACATGTTTGTGACGGTGAGCTTTTTACTGTCCTCTTCCCTCACTCTCAAACATCAGGGAGGCTCTCGTTCTTGCCTGTTCTCCGTGACTGCAGAGCGTCTTCTGCGACGCGCGTGCATTCATACATTATTTTAATTGCCGCAGTCTTTGGTGTGAACACGACCTTAAATCTGGTTTGTCCTGCAACTCTGTGTCTCCTCCTGTTTTGTGCTCCGAGTTGTGAGTTTGGAACAAACTGACCAGATGTGCGAGCGTCATCGAGGTCGGAGTTTATGTGCCGCAGTGATGACACAACTATGGAACTGACAGCTGGAAGAGTAACTCCATAACTCCGTCAGGCCGAACTCAAACACTCCAAATCCTGTTCATCAACATGGGCTTTTACCTTTTTTGGTCTTGCAAAGCAATCTGCTGAAGTTCCATTGAAAGAAAGGAGTTTTGCCTCTGCATTGCTTCTGCACGATGCAGTCTAACGATGGCATGTTGGCGGAACATGGAACTGTGTGTGTGTGTGTGTGTGTGTGTGTGTGTGTGGGCGGGCGGGCACGCGCAAGCCTCCAATTATAAGCAGCACAGTGTTGACGAGCAGTTTTACGGAGGCTCAGTGTCACAGATGCTCTCTGCTCTGTCAGATTCACATTAGTGAAGGTTAGAACACAGACGAGCAGCAGACGAGGTTAACGGAGGACGGGGGGGGGGCGTGGGGGGGTGTTGATGAGATTATTCAGCAGGGATTGCTTGTTTCCTCCAGGATGGAGCACACAGGAACACTTTCATTGTGCTCCTCTGAAGCTGCTGGGTGGCTCCTGCCAGCATCAGAGGAAGAAGGTCTTTGTTTCGTTAATCTAATGAATGTAAACTATCTGAAGAGGTCACTCTTGACTTGGAGATGACGGAGGGAAGTTTCCCCAGGAACATGGAACCTTTTGAGGAACTTAGAACTGATTGTAAGGATCGGGGTCTGAATGTATCATTGACCTAGTCCCTGCTTGTACTTTTCAAAAGCTCAGAACAGTGGAGGCGACGCCAGCAGGGCTGGATATTTCTGACCGGTTGAGTTTTACTACGCCTGCCATGTTTAGCCTGCTGGAACAAACTCCTCCTTACATTTTAGCAAGAATGTGAAAATGAAACCTGCTGAAAGGGTGGACTGATCTGAGATCTGTGGATCTGAGGGTGAAATGACTGGCGCTCCTGCTATGATGCGCTCATAAGTCAGCGGTGTCAGTGTGTGATCGAGGTAACCACGTCACGCTGGTTCTTGCATACCAGAAAGCGTAATCGATCACTTGTCCCAGATTCCCTGCTTTTTGCATTAATTCCGTTTTTTAAGGATGAAAGGTAGAGGTGTGTGTGTGTGTGTGTGAGAGAGAGAGAGAGAGAGAGAGAGAGAGAGAGCAAATGGGAAACCTGAGAGTGAGTGACAGGAGATGAAGACGACGCTTGAAGGAAGTGAAGTTGCGTGGACGAGTTCTGTTCTTGCCGCTGAGACCTGAACGAACCACTCAGCTGTACGGATGTGGAGTGAAGCAGAATTAGAAAGGAAAAAAAACTAGTTTGGAGGGCTCCCCTCTTGCCTGTTGCAGCTTTACACTCATTAGTGGCTCTGGAGCCTGGTTGAGTTAAAGTATATATGAAAAACATTGTTAGTGCCTCAACATTTTGTCCCTCAGAAGAGGATTAAGAAGTCATTTATTTTGCCAAACGTGCCTCTAAGGAAATGGAGTTGCTGCCTGGATTACACCGACGTCTTCCGTCCCACACATCGCTGCGCTTAGACGACTTCTAGATTCGAGTTTTGGGGAAGTCTCATGCAGAGATGAGAGGCAGAAGGGAAGAGTAGTTAACAAAGTCCGAGATCTTTTTCCTTCATTCTTCCTGGACTGAAACTGCCTGATCACAACATTAAAAACCATAATAATGCTTGAAATGATGGTTGAAATTGGCAACAACAAAAATGGAAATGCTTAACAGGGAAAATGAATCATTAGAACTGCAGCAAACATTTGACACTTAGCCATGATTCCCTGTTGTCTGTATCAGATGGACCCCATGCATGACTGCTTTCTCCTTTATTTGCATTTACTAGATACATTTTAATTCCATTTTATTATCCTCTTAAGCCCTGAGGGTTCTCAAGGTCAGGTTCGTCCGAACAGACCGCTCGGCAACCATCAGGTCTGTGTTCACGACCTGGACTCTCACGGTTTTTCAGGCTTGAGGTTTGATTGCCGCTGCACGAAGCCTGTTCATAGGATAGAACGATGAAAGTGGAACGAAGAGGAGCCAGAGGTGTGGTGTCCCCCAGCAGCTGATACAGATGTGGCCCGGGAGGCAGTTTCACGTGAAGAAACCAAGCGGGTCGGTTTGAAAGGTCGCCGGGGGGAGAAGTGTTTGATGTATTCCGGGTTTTACAGCTGCTCCTGACATCAGAGGATAAAAGGCTGCCGGCCGGGCAGAGGAGCTGATCCACTCCGTCGCTGGTAAAAGAACTTCGCCATAAAAGAAGCTCACAAAGTCGTCACGATGGAGAGGAATTCATGGACCGCCGGAGCTGATGATGATGACGATGATGATGATGACGATGATGATGATGATGCGATGAGTCATGGGCTGCTCTGGCACCACACAGCGACTTCCCATACGTTTGTATTCTTCCTGGTTGGAGCAAAATTCTTTCGAGACTTTGTGAAGTTTGGTTAAATTGGCGGGTTTAGGAGTTTGACGCCTGCTGAGGATGCAAGGTGTTTGTTTTTGTTTTTGTTTCGTGTTTGTTAGCCTGTTAGCAGGATTACGCCGACATTTAAGCCGTCTTCTTGAAACACGTAGGAGTGGGGGAGGGGCCAAGGAGGCCAACATCCAGGTCTTGGAATGGATGTGAATAAACAGGCCATCCAGGATTTCTTCTTGTTAAATCACTTTCTTGGTAACCGCGTAGATCATCATGAAAAAAAAAAGTTGGAATATGTATGGCTAAAAGTTCAAAAAGAGCAACTGGACGACATTGTGGATTTTTTGGGGGGGATCAAAATAAGAATTTAAACAGGATTGTTTATTATTAGACATTTACATCCCTTCCACCAAAATAAGGGCATTATTTATTTGAAACCTGTGACATGACTCCATTCCAACTGTATGTTACTGTAACATGTTGCTATGGTACCGTTACCGCGGTAACGTGTTCCTCCTGACACTGCTCACGTTTGCGCTGAACTGCGAGTGAGCTGAAGGCACCAGAAGGCAAATAACCTCCTCTGGTGTTGCTTCAGTGTTCATACTGGCTTTTCCACACGGGTTCAGTTTATCGGCTTAATCACAGGAGTGTTAGTCTCCGCCCACTGAAGTTTCGCTCGTCAACCGAGATTATTTATGATGAACCTCTCTCTCTCTCTCTCGCCCTCCTTCCCTCCTCCCTCCGGTGGTCCTCCTCCACGTACAGTGGCAGTAAATAACATCAACTCCACAAATGAATTCCCGCTCAGCGCTGGTTGGCCTCCTTCATTGTCTCCACCAGGTTAATGGGATAAGTCGCCCATCAATTTGAGGCTAATTCTATTGAACTGTCAGGTGCACTGGGACGTTCCCACAGCTCATGAAAATGCCAACACGCGTGAAGGGGGTGCGGTTCCTCAACCTGCTGACGCAAAGGATTCCATGAGACCATCAACAGGTGAAAATAACCGGCTGCTGATAGAAAAGCTGGACGCGTCAAATGTGAGGGAGAAGTTCACTCGTGTATTCCACGCTTGAATCCCTCAAAACACAGCACACTATGACTGACGGTACCTCTGAGTTGGGAACAAAGTACTAGTATACAAGTAACATGATGTAATTACTGACGATGTCAAAATACGTAAACTAATTTTTGGGTTCTCAATATATGATTTTTTTTTTTTTTATACGAGCAAGAGAGAACATTTTCGAAGCCAAACCTCTCTAGACCTCAGAAACCTGGCTCACAAAAACACCGAGTGGACGGAGGAGGAGATCAAATTCGAGGGTACTCACATTTCCCTCCGCCAATCCAATATGACATCATCAGATTCAGTTACAACATCCATTCAAATCCTGCCGAAACGAATTAAATCCAGACACAACTTTTTGCCGCAAACAGGCAAAGCAACGCAGGTGAACACATGACCTTGGCACAGGTAAAGAACCATGAAATCCAACTGGTGCTCCAACTCAGCAGGGTGCCATTGAACCAGGGGTTTTACTGTGACCACATCCAATCATGTGATAGGTCGTTTGGTGTATTTTCTGTGAGTTTGAGCTGGAAGTGAATGTACCTCTTTCAGCTAATGTGCCTGGTCGTGTTTGACCACGGCAGAACTCAGTGTGGAGAGGTCAGTAGGGGAGGGGCTGAGGCCCGGAGAGCCTGAATGTTCCACGCACACTGAGGGAGAGGCAGCACAGACAGAAGTGTTCCTGGCAGCCTGTCTGCTGCATGAACGGGTGGAAGATGTGCAGTTGATGGATGGAAGCCAGCTGGCTCGGAGGAAGCCTGCTGACCTGCAACACGCATATCTTCACCCTTCTTATGTCACAGAACCGCAGATGAGTGCAGCAAATGTGTGTGAGAGAGGAACATCAGGTTGTTGCTGAGGGTGTTGCTGCCTCTGCCAAGCGTGGCGTCTGCTGGTCGCAGATAGCCTCCAAAAATAAATGGCATCATCCTGTTACAGAGAACAAGTGATTACCTGGTGGAGGTGATGTGGATCAAATCATAGATTCTGAGGCCGGTCGCACTCACACCACTGGAGTCTGACGAAAACCTCCCAGAGATCATCATGCTTGTGGTCTGGATGTGGAATTTTATCAGTATTAAGAACCCAGAGATGGTACGAATGGTGTCCTGGATCTGTAAAACCTGCTTTTGGCAGCAGGGAGGAACATTTGTGAAGGTATATTCTGATGATATCATACGGTGGAGTGTGTCCACGTAGAGGGACGAGCTCTCTGAATGCCGCCTGCTTTATTAATCTGGTTCGGTTTGCGCGCAGCTCTTAGACTCAGTAGAATTTCAGGGTGTATAGAAGAACTGAATCCCTTTTGCAAGTATTTGTATTGAAAAGTTGTATGATGTTATTGAATTTGTCAGCAGCTCAGTCTCAGAGGAATGACACAAACTGTTTCCTTTAGAATCTACATGTAGTCTGGTTCAATTGAGGGTTGTACGTCTAACCTGCAGGCCCGTGAGATGAGATGCAGTCGTCTCTTTCCTCAACGCTGTGAAATTGGTTGAGAAACTTCATTATGCGCTTTGCTACTTTGTAGATTTGAAATGGGACTTGCGTGTACATTTTATGAACAACTGATTTCCGCAGGGCCCTGAAAAAATACGTCTGGCTGTGGCTGCAACGCTGTGAGACTGTGTTGTCTGGGTAATTCATGTTTTTGGGAACACGACTCCTGACATCAGGTGTCAGGAACTGAAGTACACACCGAATATTCACACAGTCCTGACAACCGTCAAATAAACGGCCAACAAAAAGAGTTTCAAGTTTCCCATCTGGCTCAAAAGAAACATACAAAAGTTGCAGCCAAATCACCAGCAACTGCATCCAACAAGAAGGATAAGAAAAAAGAACATTTTAGCTTTGATTCTGGTTTTGCAGGAGTCCAGAAATCGATCCGACACTTCTTACCTGCTCACCAAACATTTCTTTCACATATTTTTTTTCACAACTGTGTTAACTTCACCTTTGACAGGAAGCTCTGCTGGCAGGTGGGACGTGTCTGCATGCTGGTGGACCTGCAGGATTGTTGCACAGGGGACACTGGTCACAACAAGAGCAGTGCTTCTATCAAACAACACGACACCTCGGGTGTCACAGGTGTTGATGGGACGTTCGTTCGGTGAGCTGACTGCAGGATGTGGCCTTTAAAGTTCACGTCACTCCCATGAGACTTCATCAGCGGCGCTGAATCTGACAGAATAACCGGCCTCACTTTCACCAGCAACGTGCGACCACCCTGGTCCAGAGCACCCGCACCTGGCTCCTTCACCTGCGACTTCATCTGAGACCAGTCGCCAAGGCAGCTGACGCCAGAATTTCTGCACCGACTGCCTGAAAAGGGTCTCACAGGAGCGGATCTGAGAAGTCGCTGTCCTCACAGGGTCTTGACCTTTTCTCTGCGATGGACTTCAGTGGGCTAATATTCACCTTCAAGGGCGCCTGGCACTTTGAAGACATGTTCTTTTCATGGATGAATCCTGGATTAATCTGCACCACACAAACAGCACAGGGGGCGAGTGGTGTGTGATGGTGTCCCGTGGTGGTGGCGGTGGGGGAGGGGGGCTGCAAATGTGCAGATATAAGCATGAACAGCAAACACAGGTGCATGTCATGTCAGCGTTAATGCACAGAGACCCGTGACGCGACCCCGAGGCATGCGGTCCTGCCCCCCCGTCTCCTTCCATCATGTCATGATGCTGAATAACCCACGACGCCATGCTGTCAGGATCTGGAGATCATTCCTGGAAGCTGACAACGTCCCAGCTGTTGCACGAGCTGCTTACCTGCCCAGACGTGTAAGCAGCTCGTGCAACACCTGAACCACACCAGGAGAATGTCCTTTAGTCCAGCACCCGTCGGAGAGGCCAGGACAAGACACTCGTCAGGTGCAGGAATTTCCCTGGCGAGGGTCAAACGCTGTCTAGCAACACAGAAGCAAAAGCGTTCCGTTTATATACTTGAGTGTACATGAAGTTTGAACGTCTTGCTCCAGCTATAAAACCTCCACAGGGGTTTCAGCTAACCCCCCCACACACACACCCCCACCCCACCTTCCCAAGCTCCTTCAGTGGCTCAGAAATCAATGTCTGAAGCGAGCGAGTGTACATGGTTGGTGTTCACGGGTATAAGCGCTTGTTTGTCAGTGTTTATTTCTCTCTGGAAAGTCGATGAACAAATGGCTTGTTAGTTGAAGGAAATGTCAATGGGGGACGGTGGAGCTGCACCGGGTTCTACTGGGCCAGATCCATTCTTTCATCTGAGCTAGCCAACATCATTAAGAGCCTGTCGCATTTGCTTTCAGGTGTGTGCTGCCGCTGCTGGCGTGCTATGCAGAGGTCGTCTGGGAGTTGGGATTGCTGGCTTGATTCTCAGTGTTTACTACAGACGTCCTTAGCCTGCTTTATTTTGGTAGATCAGCTACAATCAGAGTTCCTACTCTCCCTTTGGCACTGCAGCACTCTGGGTTTTGGCCCCCTCAGATATTAGATGGGAGGATCTGCTGTGTGTGGTTCCTGCTGTATTACGCCGTGTTATCGTTGAATACAATGATTTCTGAGTGGCATCATAGCTGTACAAGTTGTTTGTTCCAACTCTCTGATATGACATATTTTTAGTTTGGTGTGTTTAGCTTTAGGCATAAAAGCACTTGGTTAAGGTTTAGAAAAGGTGTTTAAAAGGAGCACCATGTTGAGGGAAGCAAACATTCAGTAGCTGCCCTCAAAATAGCAAACGTACAAACGCATTTTATTTTAAAGGAGGCCTCCTAGAAGTAACTGGAACGAGACCGAACAAGCCACCTGAGGTCTGCTGCTCCAACACTGACACAAGTAACAACCTCTCCTACATGTGAGGGAGTCTCTGGGCCATTGAGCCTTCAGCACAGTCTGGAGCCTGCTAATGAGAGCGCTAACTGCTGACGAGCAGTGTGTGTGTGTGTGTGTGTGTGTGTGTGTGTGTGTGTGTGTGTGTGTGTTTCATCCCTGGCCATTCTTTTTTATCAAGTCAGTCCTCTATCGAGCCTCTGATGCTTTTAACTGAAATGTGCATTTCTATGACAACGTTGCCACCCTTCACTTCTCCAGCTGTGGTCTTTCCTGGAGTCCGCGGCTCCACTGAGGCACTGATGTGCAGTGAGGTGTGAAGCAGTGAGCCTGAGAAGGGCAGGGAGGGTGCAGCACAGCCTGCACCCCCAGCAGAGGTGAGGGAGACACCAGAGTGAGCTGAAGCAATTGATATAAGAGAGGATTGTGTTTAAGAATGACAGAGATGGGGCCAGCAACACGGCTCAGCTGTTCCGTGTGCCCCCGACACCACGAGTGCTCTTCTGCTTCGAGCGCTCCGTTTCTCCTCTGCTGCTCTGAGCAACTCCTATTCAGGTTTTTCTCAAGAAGCAAGCAAGAAATGTGTGTCAAATACCAGCCAGGGACAAGTGAGCTCTTTGAAAATAATATCATATTTGTGTTCATGGTTACTGCTGGACAGGAAAGGAAGAAGCATCTGTGTGTTTGTTGGCAGAAAATTAAAAGCCAAACAGGCCGTTACTGTGACAGGGACACAGCTGGTGGCTGCTGGAGTGCTTTGAGACCTCGCCGCTGCACCGCTCGTGAGTCTGGTGTTATGTCTCACTCTGCCCCAGTTACACCGCAGAGGAGAGAACTCCTGTAGTTGGATTGTTGAATGAAATTGTTGAATGCTCTGATTGTGAACGTTGAGTCCTTCTGCCATCATTCTTCTGGTTCAGAGCTGAGTGGAGGCTGATGCTTGCGAGATCATCGCCAATGCTAGTTCCTAACGAGCCAGCTAACTGGCTAACTTCAGGTTGAGGTGGTCATAATGTTTCTGAAGGACTGTATTTACAGAACATTTAGGAGGAAGTAAATAAGAAATCAAAATTTTATGAATAAAAAATATGTATGTGTCTTCATCCAGTTAAATGTAGCAGAGCAGTTTAACTGTTTTCAGAGATCCGGGGTGTGTGTGTGTGTGTGTGTGTGTGTGTGTGTGTGTGTGAGTGTGTGTGTTACAGCTGAGCACATAGATGTCAGGGTTTGATTCAGAGCAAAACCTCAACCCACGACCACACACTCTCTGTGTGTCGCTCCACCAGTGTGTAGCTGAGATGGTACCGATGCTGGTCAGGGGAGAACTCTTTCCAAAGACAATGTTTAAATCACTGTGTAACCTTTCTGTTAATGGCAAAAGTGCAATTCTGAGCTCTTAAAAACCAAGAGGGAACCTTTACAAAAGTGTACCTGTGAGTTTGGATCTGTTTCTCCGTTTTGGATTGTCTGCCCCCGGTTTTCTTCATTTCTTTATCAAATCAGACTCTTTCAGTACATTGGAGGTGGTGAAAATGCCCCAGAGGGCTGTAGTTCTGGCCTGGTTTGTGCTGCTGTCATCGGTGCAGTAATGTGGCGCAGGAGGGCTGAATGTCTGGCCGTGTTACGCAACACATCAGCACCTACAAATAAGAGCTGCACCTCAGCATGGAACACAAGCACAGCGGCCGCTCTGAGGCACCAGACAGTCCCTGAAAAGAAAAAAACACTGAGGGAATTAACTTACTGGCAACGCTCTGAAAAATAAATCCTGCATTCTGTACACATGCGGTCCTTACATTAGCTGATTGATTGGTGCTCAAAACACAATATATCATAATTATGTAACGAGAAATTAAACCTGTCACTCTGTCTTTGTGTGTTTGTGTTGGAGGAGGGGGGGGTTGGACGCTGTAGGTGTCTCTGCTCACTCTGACCCGAGTCTGTGCACAAGCCTGTGATATACGGCTGGCTGCTGACATGTGATCAGAAAAGGTCACGCGGCGTGTGACATGCGTCGTTAATCACTCCTGGACGCTGCTCGGAGCTCCCGGCACCATCGAGGAGACGGCTGGGAACTTCTGTGTCTTTATTGCCTTTTAGCTGAGTACCAACTCAACAAATCCAAGGCCGAAAAATTGGCTTTGTCCTGAGAGCAGAGCAGCCAGTAAATCAGCCGCTCACCTGGGGAGAAAACTGGAGCTGGTGTCTGCCGCGTCTCATGGCGCGTGATGTCAGCTGACGTTGGGGCGTATATTGTATGTTGGATATTTCCGGGTCACTTTGCCGGTTTTATACCTCTTGTGTATTTGTGGTAGAATTCAAGTTCTTGTGTTGCATTTGTCCTGCTTGCAAGACAAACCACCAGAGGTCGTTTGTCCCGTCAGCAGTCACACTTTGGAACGTAATCTTATTGACTTCATCAGCAAGAGCCATGTATGAACTTCTCTTTGAAGATGTTGTTCCAAGTGTTAGCTTGTGTTTTTGCTGTCGTTGACAAGATGGTGTGCCACGTAAAAAAAAAAGCTGCTGGCAACGAACCTCCTCCTCGTGAGACTAATAAAGTTGTTTGGCTTGAACTGAATTGAACGGCTAGCAAGTATATGGCTAGCATAGCATATGGAAGGAAGTGAAAAATAGCCTGCTTCTCTTGGCACTTGGCGTCCTGCAGTGAATAAAAATGAAAGATTTTCTATTTGTCTCAACAGCAAAGATCAAAAATCACAACAGATTTGCTGAGTTGAGGTTTTCTGTAACCGTTTCAAACACGTTCACTGGGATTCAGGCTCCTTCAGGATATCCGTGGTTTCGCTAGTCAGACTTTGTCAAATGGGAGCAGCAGCACAGCCCAGGCCTCTGCTGCTCTGGGCCCCAAAGATCCAGGTCCCACAGCCCCAGAAGGGCCCACCCCCCCCCCCCCCCCCCCCGGCAGCTGATCTGTCTGCTGGTGAATCCAGAGGAACTTCCCTCTGCGTCCAGGTTGCAGCACAGTTACTTCAATAAACGGGAATCTAAATGGTCTTTTTCCTGAAAGTAAACCAACATGTGAACATGCAGGGAATATTAGCTTGGCCTGATCCTGAACCCTCACCACTGCGGGTTGGTGATCAAACACAGGAGACACTCAGGGGCACTACCATGTAAATCAGTCACTCAGGATTCAGCTCAGAATGTTGATGACATTTTAACATTTCCATAGAATTAGCTGGACTGCTGGTTGTGTTGCATTTTTGTTGTTGCCAGCAGTAAATAAAGTGATATGTATTCGAGTCACTCTGATGTCTGCAGGAGACTCAAGAGCGTCCTGGGAGGGGAACATTCAACATTCCATTATCCTGAAATTGCCATTCAGGGCACAGCAGCGACTAATGACGTACTTACTGTAGCTCTGAATGAAACAATTAGGGACTCTGACCTAATGGAAGCGCGAGTGAAGACTTGGTCGTGACTTGTAGTACATGGACTTCCATGCTATTCCAAAGCACTCTCACATAGGGAGGGGAGGCTAGAATGAGACAGCTAGCGCACCGGTGGGTTTCAACAGAAGGCAGCGGTCACAACTTCCGCCTAAGCTTCTCGCTCTGTCAGGGCGGCGAGCACCAGCAGGTGAGCTAGCGCGGGTTTGACTCTTTGACCCCAGTAAAGTAAAGTCAAGCTCCTTCAGATTGGCAGCTGTGTGAAACTTGAGCTTCATCTCCTTCCTCTCCACTTTCCATGGTTTCAGTAAAAAAAACCGACGGTAAACGGCAGTTGTAGAGGGACTCCTCTCAAAATGTCAGGGATGACGGCCAAAAGTGCCTCGCCGGTCTGGGCCGTCCCTTTGACTGCTGGGCTCTGCTGCTGCTTTTTCACAATTCGCGGTTTGACAGTGAAGGTGTTGACGGGGCGAGAGTGGTGGGAGAGGCGGGACCTGGCTGGGCCTGAACAGAGGGGCGTTGCAGTGCTGTGGGGGGGCTTTTCTTGGCTTGTTCTTGTATCCTGTGGTGAACCTTTAAGGCAATGACACAAGACGGATCAGGATGACCACTGACGTGACGGGTTTTTGAAACCAGTCTTTTCTTGTTTGAACTCTCAGCAACATTTGGTCTCATGAACACACAGGAGTTGAAATCTGCTTATGAATCTTAATATTTGCTCAACAGCCCCTCAGCGTCTTTGCTCTGGTTGTGTAGATTTTTCTTTCCTTGCAGGGATCCTATTAGTCTGCTTCTACAACAATCTAATTTCCCTGCAGGGTTCCATAAAATTTTATGTTATCTCACCAATGAACCGATGATTAGGCTGCCAGATGCTGAAATTTCTTCAACTCCTTTTTCCAGGCAACAAAAGCTCACTGCAGTGCTTTGTTATTTGTTTCTTCTTTATCTCCCGTCTAATTAGCCTGCTTTCCTCTCACTGTTATTAACGTGTACGTGTAAACTCGAGCATGCAGAGTTGATGCTGCACTTCCTCCTCTGCCATGCCGACGATCTGCTGTTTCCAATCAAGGAACAGAAATTACAGGGTTCCTCTTTGTTGCCAACGCGTCAGAACTGAAGTCCCGCTGTCAAAACCCTTCGCTACACAAGCAGAGTGGAAGTCTGTGCCGACGGAAAGGTGAAGCGCTCTGTGTGCGTCGAGTTCAAGAACGTTTTTTTGGTTTTTTTTCACAAATCAGTTCAACTCTTCACTCCTCTGAATTTCTTTGTCAGGACTTCTTAAGCCCAAAGAATCTCACTTTTGGCTCCATGAATCTCCGACTGACCGTGGAGTGACACGTCGAATTTGGGGGACCGGGAACTTTGTTCTTCCTCACTCGCGTTTCAGCATCGTCTCCTGCGTAGAATTAGAGGTGGAGGAAGATGGCGTGACATCTCTGTGTCGGGCATCCGAAAATATCCACACCGCCATTTACGCAGCGCTTCGTACGTGAGAGAAGACTCACCGCTGGTCGAAGTCAGTGGAAACTAAGCAGTTAGCATCACCATGGCAACCTCTAACTGCAGCTGTTTGAGCTCAGCTGACCCGACTGCTTCTTTGACTTCAGGGGTGTTTTTCAATCACTTGACTCTCAAATTGGAGCAAAATATCAACTGGATGAGAAAATCGTTCAACCTTGGAAGATTAAATTGTACCACGTATGTGATGCTGCCTGTCTGCGTTTGTCAAAGCGGCGAGTCTTGTTGCGACTCGTTCAGACGTGTTGATGTGTTAAGGCGGCTTTCTTCCAGGTGAAACGAATGTTTGGCAAAGCTGCATGTCGGTAAAACAGGAGTGACACTTGATAGAAGATGAAGAATACGAGCCATTGTGTGTAATTCTTCCCTCTCATTCCTTGTAAGGAAAAAAAAAAGAAAGAAAGAAGCCGGAGCAGCACTGGAGCTCAAGTTGCCGTCTATGCAGGAGACCTCCAGAAGCATTGGACTTCAGCTTTTGCTCAAACATTGGAAATCCATGGGCAGGTGCCACTCACGGGTATCAGGAGTCTGGCTCCGTCTTTTCTGTCCCCAGCTACACAGAATCGATCGCTCCCAGCACTTAACTTCTCACGCTGAACCTTCTTTTCTTTACATGTTGGTTCCCTTTGTCCGGGGCTTTTAGCACGTTCCCCAGCCTCCCCTCGCTGCTCTCCTCCTGCTCAGCCTGCGGCTCTGGTTTAACAGTGATTACATCTTTGAAAGTCTTTGAGGAGCTGTCGGTTGTGTTTTAGTTGTGTTGAGGGGGTAACAGATTCAGGAAATTCCCTCCGTCGCCTCCTCTGAGTGTTTCTGTAACTGTCAGCCTGCTGGTGTGTGCACCCATTTCAGCTCAGTAAAGTCGTTGGTAAATTAAAAATGTTCTGTCTTTGTGTCTCCTTGCTCTCTCCAGACCGCCGCGTTGCCATGACGAGCGAGGAGGAGGAGGGCCCCGGCGTTGCAACATCATCGGCAACGACACAGTCGGCAGCAGATATCTCCAGGGTAACACCGGCCATAGCCAGGGGCGACAGTGATGACATCATCATTACCTCCTCCCCCTGCAGGCCCTCCCAGTACCACCTCCCATGTCCTGAGGAGGAAACAGGAGAGGAGAGGATTATTGAGGAAGAGAGGCTCGAGGAAGAGGACGTGGAAGCGGACGACGACGACGACTGCAGCGATAACACCAGCGTGTTAGTCGTGCCCTACCCTGATCTGGTTCCCGTGGTCTTCTTCTGCCTCAAGCAGACAACCTGTCCCCGCAGCTGGTGCATCCGTATGGTCTCCAGTCCATATCCTTTTGATGTGTATGCAGAGCTGCATGTTCACTGACCTCCCACCCAGTCAGAGCAGCGTCGCGGCTGCCGAGTGCCGTCAGTCTTTCTGGGAGCGGCTCAGATGAACCACACTTCCTCACCTGTACCTCCAGTGTCACACCTGCTGAAACTGCCGCTTTGCTTACCACTCGTGTCAGAGCCAAGAGTTTCGTGTTGGGAGACACCAAGTCACCCGGAGACAGAGTCGTTCCAGGACGTGACCTGTCAATCACAGCACTTGTATTTTAGTGTCATGGAAACTTTGAGTTAGGGGGGGATGTTAGAAAACTGTGTGTTTCCTCCCCTTCACTCTGGCTAAGCGAGTCTCTAAATTTATTCCTTCAGGGCCCAACTTCATATTTTGGATTCCAAAACAACAGGGGGCAGCACACACCCAGAAATTTAGGGTGTCTGCCCCCTTTTAAGAAACAAAGATGACAACTTCTTAGCTTGAACTAAGGGTGAAACTCACAGTTTACCAGTAGATTTCCACTCCATTCCCCTGTGTATTACTGTCAAAATAATCTAGATTAATTAATTTAGTGCCGTGGAACTAAAATTATTTGCTTAACCTGAGCAAGTTTTGCAGCGTTTTGCCTGTGAGCTCATGGATCAGCAGGCGATCCAAAGCCAGCTGCTACACCCTCAGAGTTTAAACAAGTTACCTTGAAAAACCCCTCTCTCCTCCTTGAAGAATTATCAGCCTTTCATCTGCAGGCTATAATAGTTTTTCTGTCTTTTATCAAAGCCAGTATATGCAGACGCACAACTTTCAGCCATGCCTGTAAGAGAAATGATAAATTTGCTAGCTGTGCTGTGTGTGTGTGTCTGTGTGTGTCTGTGTGTGTGTCTGTGTGTGTGTCTGTGTGTGCGTGTGCATTAGCTGCCCCCAGCAACACGCTTTGCTTATCAGGCTTCTTAAGAGCAACACTTAGTAAGGTGATGTGTGAGTCACTGACAAGCAAACAGATTGTTTTGCAGTAATAGTCACACTGAATATGAATGAATGAGTGTGTGTGTGTGTGTGCGCGTGCCTGCGTGCTTGCGTGTATTTTCTTTGCGTCTAAAAGCTGGGCCATGTGACATGCTGGACTGCTCATTGTTACCTGGCTGTCTGAGGGTTAATGGTTGAGTTAAGGAGGAATATTACACACAGCATAGTCATCAAGAACCTGCTGCGACCCGTCGCCGTAGAAGCGAGGCAGAACCTGAGTGTGTGTGTGTGCTAGAGGAGAAGCGTGACCGTGGACAGCACGAGTGTGTCAGCAGCTCTCCGGGTGATTCCTTCCCTTCCCTCCTGTACCAGTGCTGACTATTTAAGATCTTTCAGTGGTGTCGCTGACGGTGCGGGGAAATCTCCAGGTGAATGTCTCACCTGTGGTTACATCCAACACACCTGAGGCAGCAAGACGGCTGCAAGTGCGTGTGCTGTTCAAACAACATTGACGCCAGGCAATAAAACGTCTCTGGGAATCGAGCAATGACGCCAGCGCTGCATCTGGACAGTCGGACTGTCAGCAGGTGAAGGTTGGGTTCTGGGGAGCTGCACTGAGAGAACACGTCGTGGGCTGGCCTCTCACTGAGCGTTTGTCTGTGTAACGCCAGACGTCCCAGCTGATCCCAGCCATGACTGCGACAGGCAGAAAGAATCGGTTTAACAGAAATGTTCTGCCTCAAACAACAGGCCGTCTCCCATTTCCATTCAGAAGGCAGCGCATCAGCGTCGGGTGACTGACATTCATTTATCACCAAAAGGAGACCAAACACAGACATGCACACAGTGGGTTGGGAGGCCATCGCCCATCGGCGGCTAAATGAACCGCCCTGTCACCGAAGATCTCCTGAGTCAGAGACGGAACACCTTTGGTCTCTGATCTTGATTCTCTGACCCGTCTCAGTCTCAGGCTTCACGTCCCAGAACCTCAGTCTCGTCCCCTTCAACAACACACAGGTGGAGTCAGTGTGGTGTCACCCAGAAGACTCGATTGAGGGTTGAAGTACTGCAGCCAGTACGCGACTCGAGGGTTGAAGTACCGCAGCCAGTACGCGACTCGAGGGTTGAAGTACCGCATCCAGTACGCGACTCGAGGGTTGAAGTACCGCAGCCAGTACGCGACTCGAGGGTTGAAGTACCGCAGCCAGTACGCGACTCGAGGGTTGAAGTACCGCAGCCAGTACGCGACTCGAGGGTTGAAGTACCGCAGCCAGTACGCGACTCGAGGGTTGAAGTACCGCAGCCAGTATGCGACTCGAGGGTTGAAGTACCGCAGCCAGTACGCGACTCGAGGGTTGAAGTACCGCAGCCAGTACGCGACTCGAGGGTTGAAGTACCGCAGCCAGTACACGACTCGAGGGTTGAAGTACCGCAGCCAGTACACGACTCGAGGGTTGAAGTACCGCAGCCAGTACGCGACTCGAGGGTTGAGGTACCGCAGCCAGTAACTGACGGGGTGATGTGTGTTTCCCAGCAGGTTCCTGCTCACGCTTCTCTCCTGAAACTTGAAGGAGCTCCACTCAAGGAACCGTTCTCGATGATGTTCTCTCTCTGAACCTTCCGGGAAAAATTTACGCGGGGGAGTTCAGAGTGGAAACAGTTTTGCAAAGACCAAGTTGAAGAAGAGATTTTAGTGACTGCGTTTTTTTAATGTTTTCTCATCATTGGGATGAGGGCGTCCCTCCTCCTCTGACAGCAAATCATTTCTCCTCGTCATTGTGGTTAAAGATTTTGCGAAGGCAGGGGGAGGGAAACGGATCGCCGCTGGCTATCGCGAGTATTGGACAAAGGAAGTGGAGCTGCGCTGCACCTCCTTCAAATGGCTGTTGGGTGTTGCGCTGCAGTTTCTATCCAGGCTTTGATGTTTTTGTTCCCGTGGCCAATGGCTGCTCGTTCCAGGGTGACGGCCATCCACCCACGAATGCGTCCCTGTGAAAAGGACGTTTTGTCCTCTTGAGCAAAGAAAAACTAAACTTTCATTCATTTTGGAGATGGAGTTTTTGTTGTTGTTGTTTTTGGTGCATCCATGACGCTGAGCCAAAAATATTAGAAGCACCAATTAGTGCCATGAAAGCTCAAACACAACAAACATCATATTTTTGCAGAGTTTTGTCTAAGAATCTAACATCTTCTTTACTCACTTTAGCCAAAAATCAGACGTAGAATCAACAAGTCTTTTTTAGATTTTGTTGAGTTGGATGATAGTAAATCAACAATAATCAAATCAGGCAATTTGGCCAACAGACGAGGACTAAAGCAATGCATGAATCAATACAGCTGCCCTACCAGGGAGGATCCCCTGAGGCAGGAGTGAAGGATCCACTCAGACACTGGAGCTCCAGCAGCTACAACCAGCCTGCAGAGGCTCAGCGCCACCCGAAGGAGGTCGTCTCTACCGTTGGATGTTGAAGAGCAAACTTGGTTTAGTGAAGCGAGGGGGCTGCAGGAGTGCTGCAGGTGAACACGGCTCACAGCAGAAGTACTTGAAGTTCTCTGGTGTGACTGAAGTCCTGCCAGCAGCTTCACATCCCTGAAAAACCGCTGTTTGTTTGTTTGTTGCTGGCTTGTTCGTTCCTCACGCTGAATCAGCCCCGAAGTAGCAGAGGACGTGAAATGAGATGGCGGAAACATCACAATCTGTGGTTTCTCCTCTCCACAGCAAAACAGCTTCAATGGGGGGGGGTTGTGTGTGTGTGTGTGGGGGGGGGGGGATGCTGTCGCCATACCAACAGCTTTGATTCCGCTGATGCTGCTGTGAGCGCCGTGTTCACCGGCAGAGTTCGTTCACACAGAGGGAAATAATCAGAGCCGCACGGGAGGCAGGGAAGAAGGGATGGATTCAGAAAGAGAGATGAACGATGTCCAGGCTGACCTGAGAGAACCGGAGCGGGAGGGCAGGCGCTGTCATTCTGCTCCAAACTGAAGCTAATAGCAAAGGGACAGTCAGGCAACCTCTGATTCCCTCTGGACCGGCACCAGACCCCCTGTGCCCCTGGACACAAGCCTCCACTCACACGTCGACCCAGACACACAAATATTTCACACCCAGTGGAGCCAACAGGTTGCAGTCGAAGCAGTAATGGGAAATATGTTTTTCTGTCCTGAATGACTTGACTTAAACCCTTAGTCCCAGTCCATGGGGGACTGGTCCACCTAGCTGTAGCAGCGCGTGAGCCAGCCACGGCTCTAGACCGGCCCGGGTGGTTAGAGCAGCTTGACGTGTACTCGACGTTTAGATTCGTATCCGTTTGCTGCTCTGAAGCCAGTTTGATGAACAGCTAAGATGTCTCTGCTCTCGTCCGTCTGGGAGGGGCAGAGTCCACCAGAGCGTCCGTTGATCTGCGTGATGAGTCATCATTTCAGCTGCAGCTGGTGACTTCTGCCGGCTGGAGGTCGAACCTGGAGGAGTCACGCGTCTTTTCACTTCATTTCCCTCCAAGTTCCAGCCGCTCTACCCCGGAGGAACCCGAAGGGTTGCTCAGAATGAAAGAGCGAATTTGTTAGCGATCGCCCCGTGGAGACGAGACCTCATCAGTCAGAAGAGGCGAAGTTACTGTTGTTTTAATTTCAGTCTTGCCTGTTGCAACATTGATTGCTACTCAGCTTGTAGACCAGTTTTGAAACAGGCAGGTGTCCCCCCTTCAGGACGCTCCTGTCTCCTAGCTGGACATGCTGCGCGGAGGACGTAGACCCGGTGATGAAGAGATGGGGGGCAGTGCTGAACATACACATTCTGTCTTCACCACTTTTGTTTTCTCCTCATAATTAGTGTTACCGCCGTCTCCACTTTCATCTCTCCTCCCTCTTCCCCTCGCTCTCTCGCTGTGTTCCCATCCCCTCTGCTCTCCCAGACACACTGCTTATGCTAATGCCGCTATTAATCATTATGCTAATGTGATGGTTAATCACTATGCTAATGTCACTGTACCAACCTGCCAAAGTGGTGGAAATGCTCCATTCAGGAACCGATCCTGTCCTCTTCTCTCGCAAGTCCTCCATCTGGAGTCTCTCCGTTCTTTGATTCAATCTTCCAGCCATTGTTCTGCGTCGTATCACATTCTTCCTCTATTACTGCCGCTTTCACTTTCACCATGAATGAAGCTCAACAGTATGACACTGAACCTGCTCCTGAAGCGGCGCCCGCGTGAAACCACCGTGTCGTTCTCAGACCCGTAAATAACCTCTGAAAACCTGAGGGTTTTCTGAGAACTTGGTAGAATCTTCAGCGTCCACTGGAGCCTTGACTTCAGCAGCTTCTGCCGTGGCCACGACAAGAAAAAAACAAAATAGAAAAGCAGAAGATGACTTGCCTTTGCCCTGTTGTTTATCAAAAACATTTAAAAATGAATAAACATCTAAAACGACGCGGAGGCGGCGGCCGTTCTTGGAGGGAGGAGCCTGCGGATGCTGCGTCGAGAGAGAGACAGAGAGAAACCCATGTTCCGCCAGTCCGCCATTTTAAGAAGGAAACACTTTCTGTATTCTAACCCCAGTTGAGAGTTCAGTTTGTTCTCCGTGTAAAGTAAAACGCAGACGTTCTTCAACTCTTAATTGCAGGATTTTAGGGTCAAATGATTGAATCTCTGTAGTTGAGAGGGAAAGCTGTGATGCAACAGGCAGAAAAAAGCCATAGACGCCACAAAACACCAATTTTACATCTGCAGCAGACATTTCTCCTCTGATAAGCAGGTTGGGTTCATCTTTTATTTCTCTCTTCTCTTTTTCTCTCTCTCATTCTTTCACCCTCCATTGTTTTCCCCTCCTCCTCCTCCTCCTCCTCCTCCTCCTCATCTCCCTCGGCCTCTCTTTGAATTTTCTTCTGCCAAATGTTGACAGTCAGGTGACACAGATGGGGAGTGTGTGTGTGTGTGTGTGTGTGTGTGTGTGTGTGTGTGTGTTGGGGGGGGGGGGGGGGCTGCTCAGACCAAACCCTTTTATTCCATTCAGTCTGAATGGAATCCGTGATGACAAAGTGAATGTTTGTTCCGGGACAAAGACGAGACGTTGATGAGCTAAAATTTCATCTCCAATATTAAAAAGTGACATAATGACGTGTTTTGCTCGTTGGGGTCAAGGCGGGGCCAACGTGCAGTATCGGACGGTCAAAGTGCGTTCAGAACGTTCCACGGTAAACCTTCATGGTAACTGAGCATGTATTTGCTCGTGTTCACTTCACCTGAGACGTGTATTTTTTCTTTCCTGTACTCACAAAAACGGCTTTCGTAAAAAGATGTTGAGCAGCCCACACACACTTTGACTTGAGACACGAACACACACTTTGACTTGAGACACGAACACACACTTTGACTTGAGACACGAACACACACTTTGACTTGAGACACGAACACACACTTCCATCAACTAAAAAGAGGGATAGAAGTAACGACAATGTGTCTGAAACTGATAAGCGCTTTCATCTGAAGACTTTGATTAAATGACAAGTGGCTGCAAACACGAAGGCTGACATGGAGAGAGTTTGTCTTCCTGGGCAGGCTGGTGAAGGCGCCGTCAGCGCCTGGCGCCGTCGTTCCACGGGGTTGGACAGTTTCCATCTGCGTGCAGAAGACATAAATTGAGCTCCTTGTTTTTTGAAGCTCTGTGAACACAGTGATGTTTTCGCTTTGCAAACTAAAGAGATAATTAGCCTAATGAAGCAGGTCCGGTGCTGTACTCTCTGGGCCTCCTCCTGCTTCCCGGACGTGCCTGGAACTCCTCCAACACCTTAATCAGATAGCCGACTCACCTCAGATGACTCCTTTCAGAGCAGCTCCGTTCCAGCTTCCTCTGGGTGGGAGGTCACTCGTTGGGGTCGCCGCCGTCTGATTCTTGCAGAGATCACCCAGCGGTTGTGATTAAGAGTGAAGGTCACAGTGGCTGGAGTAGGACGCTGTGTAGGAGTTAGGTTTTCATATATATATAGGATATCTGTCAAAATGATTGATTATCAAACTCTGTATAACTGAACTACAGTTAGAACTGCTGCTTGAAATGCTAAATCAGAACCAGTTCAGTGACGAGAGTAAGAACTGGTGAGTCCCAGAGGTAAACGGCTTTAATTTGCTGTCACACAAGACAGGAAAATCGACTCAGAATCTGGAAACAAAAGACAAAGCTTTTTTTTTTTTTGCATTCTACTGGCTGGACATCAGCACCAGATACTAGTACCAGATACTAGTACCAGATACTAGTACCAGATACTGGCACTAGCCTGGAAATGCGGGGCTCGCCTCTCAGTCCTGCGTGTTTCTGCCATTCTCATGAATTTTCGGAGGGACATTTTCTGCCTCTTCTTCTTCAAAATCCATCCATCGTCATCTTCCTCTTATTCCTACACATTAAGGGTCGCGGGGGGTGGAGCCTATCCCAGTGGCAACAGGCGAGAGGCGGGGTTCACCCTGGACAGGTCGCCAGTCCATCACAGGGCCAACATACAGAGACGAACAACCATTCACACTCACATTCACACCTACGGTCAATTTAGAGTATCAATCAGCCTCATCCCCAAATTGATGTCTTTGGACTGTGGAGGAAGCTGGAGTACCAGAGAGAACCCACACAGGAACAGGGAGAACATGGAGACTCACCCAGAAAGATCCCACGCCCGAGCCGAGACTCGAACCTGGAACCTTCTTGCTGTGAGGCCACAGTGATGACCACTGCTCCACCGTGCAGCCCCTTCTTCAAAATCCTGTGGCTAATTTAGTTTTATATTATATAATTTTATTCTATAAATTTATTCCTAATTCTAAATATTTCTATTTCTTATTCAGCACGAACTTAAGCAATGCTTAATCAGCAGGTTCTAGTTCAGCTCTCTATTGCTGTGTAGGTCAGGTGGTGCGTAATGGCGTCCCACCTGTGACCCCTCCATGCCTCTGGGCGGGGTGGAGCCCCACCAGAACAGGTCCGCTAACGCTCAACCCGCCTCATCGCCATTTCATGAGTCTGTGTTTTTCACGTCGCCGGCCTCTGGCGGCTCTGCAGTCCTCCGTGGTGATGCCCAGTTGTTGAACAGCAGCTGTGATATTGTGGCTGGTTTTTTCGATGAGCCGATCAATAATGCAATGCTGACGTCAGCGGTTATTTACAGTGGCAGGTGGACGGTGTTGCTGTCTTCCTGTGGGATTTGTCTGCATGGAACATTGAGCCTTCCACTCCACCAGCCTGAGTCTAGACAGCGAACGCGGCTTCCTCTTACACGTCACGCCGTCATGTGATTCCTCCCAAACTGTTGCTGCTGGGTTGAAAGGTGCTGAACGAGTCTGGCCGCCTCTCTGCAACCTGCTGATTTACTGCATATTTTACTGCACATTTTGTGGTTTTACCGTTGCAGTGACGCCATCTTTCTTTTCTTTTTACCATGTGACCTTTTTCTTTGATTATAACTGACTTAATTGAGTATTATAGCACCCGGGGGTGGTGGTGGTGGTGGAGGGGGGTCTGGAACAGGGGTGGGATCCTTGACACAAGCATCCTGGGTCTTGAGTTGACTCCCGTCCTCAGTAAGGGGACCGTCGGGTCCAGTTAGCGCTTCCCAGCAGCAGCAGGGTTTTAGAGTGGTGGCTATGGAGAACACATATTAGATCAGTGAGCTCATTAAGGGGCTGAGCTATGAAGGAATTCTTTATTTTTGCATCGTTGTCTCGGTTGGTCGGAGTGGAGCTGTTTGTCTCATCAGCCTTCAACTAATTAGGAGCAAGGTTTAACCAGCCAGGCTGCTGATTCTAACCTCTGTGGAAGTCGGTTTGGAACTTCTTTATCATGACCAGCGATGTACAAACATGTCATTTCCTGCCTTTAGATGGTTGAACCAGGTGTGTGTGTGTGTGGGGGGGGTGGGGTGGGGGGGGGGGGGTTATGATTTAATTACCACAGAAGACAAAGAGGTGAAAGTTTATGTTTCCCCGTATTTTTAATAACTTTTTATTTCTTTTCTTTTCTTTTTTTTACAAAATTCTCTGTGGGATTTTATCTTGAACTTTTATGGAGATTTTTTCACACTTGCTCTGGCAGTGTAAACATTGTTGCACAGGCCAATAAAGCCCTTATGAATTGAAATTCAAATTCAGTTGGTGAGCCAGCCCGAGGCGCCGGGGAGAGATGATGCACGCCACCTGTTTCTGGCGTTCATCGAATTGAACCAGTCCTCCATTAACCTACATTTTCCATTCATGGCCCTGCTGGCAGTTCTGGTGTTTTTTCACACTCTGACATCAGATCAAACTCTGAAAGCTTCGGATATTCGGCCGTACAAAGTGTAGTTTCTGGTGTCGTGCCATAAAAGTGAGCAGTGCCAGAGTGGGACAGGTGAGACGGAGGTCACAACGTTGTTGACCCCTGGTTTCACTGCCAGCTCCTTCCTCGGTGCTGGAACATGGATGCGTGCGCCCTGCTGCGACAGACAGCCCTGAGTTGCTGATGTCAAAAGTTGCTGTGCCGTCTTCCTGCTGGTAGCTGCCAATTCATATCATTGTCAGGTTGGCACCGCCCACTGAGCCTGCAGGCGCTGGAGTAACACGCTGGTTCCCGCAGAGAGAGACGGTTCCACGGTGCACACACCTTTGTTGAACGGGGTGATGCAAGGTGAGCATAAGCCTTCAGAGCACTGCAGAACCAGTAATTAGCACAGCGGGTTGTTGCGCGTGTGTGTGTGCGCGTGTGTGTGTGTGCGTGTGTGTGTGCGTGTGTGTGCCTGTGCATGTGTGAGCGATTAGCGTCACTGCTATCACCTCTGTTGTTTTCCCCTTTACCTTCTCTTCCTCACGCCCCCAAAACCTTTGTACCTCACTCTCTCCTCCCCACGCTTCACAGCCATGTTGGTCGCCATGGAGATGTGTTGAGGCAGGTGGTCCAGCCCCATGTTGCTGCTGCTGATTTCCCTCAGTCCAGCGCGTGGGTTATTTATAACTGTGTGTCTGGCAACATTCAGTGAACCAAAACTGACCTTTTTCTGGTAACTGACACTCACCAGAAACACTTTTACTGTGTGTGACACATTTTGTGCAGACTTGGATTGTGAAAAACAACAACAGCACAAAAACAAGCCAGAAGCAAACAGTGCAAGTTGTGACGGAACGGCCGTGTGACCTGACACGCCTGCCGGCTCGTGACACACAACCATCCAGACCGTAGAAACAGCAGCACTTTCAAGAAATACTCATCAGATGATTGGATGAATCCTCCGTCTATCACAGGCTGAATTCCACCAATCAGATCAGAGAACTGATGTAGAAGTCGCAGCCAGTTGGGGGAAGAGTGAAAACCTCTGGATGCGTGGATGGATGCGGCGCAGCATCGGCGCGTTTCCATCCCGGCCGTCTACGGTCACGAGCTCTGGCTGATGGAAACAATCGGATCGCTCATTGATCCTGATTTGTTCAGTGAAGACCGACAAGCGTTTTGTTTTCTGGCTCCAAGCCTCAAATTTTGGAACCCAATGTTAATTTGTTTCGGAGGAAACTAACAAAGAAACTTCTAGAAGTCAGAAGAGGAGCCTCAAATGAAGCCGTTCACCCAAGTTTGGCAAATGACAGTCATTAGTGTGTCATTAACACTCGCCTCCAATGATTGCTATCTGCATGGTGTTATCTTGGGAACTGTGACTGGCATGTGTTAATGTGTGTGTGTGCGTGTGTGTGTGTGCGTGCACATGAGCGTGTTTGTTTATCTTTCCTCTGTGAACCAAAATTAGCGTCTCAATTTAGGGAGCCTCTCGATCCCGCTGAAAACGATAGCGGTCCCTGCAGACCACACTTTGTTCCCCTCGTTAACAACATGAATATTTATGTGTAACCTTGTTATGTCTCAACCAGGAAATAATGATGCAAAATGATTCAAAAGCACACAGGCCGATGCAGGACTAATTGACATACCTGATGGTAACAAGGTGCAGAGAGAGCTGGTGAGGACGTAGGTGCCGGCGGAAACCGAATAAGAACGACAGAAAAGGTTAGAAAAGAGGAGCTAAAGGATGAAGAAGGGAGTGAGAGCAGGAAGAAGAAAAACTGCAGTCTTGGGCTACTTCCCTAATTGGAGCTTCTTTGTAAATTTCATGATTTTAATCACAAAAGTTGATTTAGAGGTTCGAGAGGCCAAGAAACACAAACAGAGCCGACAAGGAGGAGCGCATCCACACGCCTGCGCCTGAGGCCACACAATCAACGTCCACATCTCAGAAGTGTTCTTCCCAACTTCCAAAAGTGAAGTCAGATCTTCGTTCTCAGTTCAGGTCTCTGCACTTCAGCTGACTTTTTCTTTGACTTTGTACTTCTTGTATTTTAACACTTCTATTTGTACTTCTCCACTCTTGGTTTTTGGAAACAGGCGGGCTCCGTTATTTTTGATGCACTGTGGATAAAAACAACATAAAAAATGTGTGTTCACTGAAGAGATGCTTGGGCTGGCGGTTCCTTCGCACAGGTGGAAGTATTTCACGGTTTTATTATATTTAAGGTTTTTTTTAGTGTTTGAAATTGGTCACCGTTCCCTTCAGAAGGCCGGGAGACGGCGTCGCCTGTGAAACCCGGCAGACTCAGGTCTTAAGTAGTGCTAACAAACAGACGCGTGCTGGTGATCACGTGACTTCCGTGGAAGAGGCGGCTCTACTTAAGTCATTCTACCGAACCAAACTCCCAAGTCTTTTGGACAGCACGCGGTCCTCGTGCACCTTTCAACTGTATGCTACCTCGAAAAAAAAAGTGCTATGTGTTTTGTTCACAACTTTTCAGGCTGAATGTTTGTCTTAGATGAGCTGACTGGCATGCAGGGAAAGAAAAGGAGGATGAAAAGAAGCAGAGTGTGAAAACTAAACCCACAGAGAAGAAAAACCCACCCGTGCTCATGTTTCCTGTGTTCTGGGGAGCTGCATGTTCTGCAGCTAAAGTACTTCAGTTTGAGGTTGTTTTCCTGGTTGTATTGTGTAATTGGTGGTCAGTTTGTTCCGTCAGTGTTTGCTTTCAGTTACACAAGCTGGAGGATGGAAATAGAGTGTGACAGTGGTCGTGGGCAGCAGAGGAAACCTACACACTTAAAGTCTGCATCATATTACCGCCGTACTACATCGCAGAGAAAGAGAGAGAGAAAACAACAAAAAAGCAAAACGGATGATTTCAGGGAGGACCGTGCGTGCAGCTTCTCCTGTCAAATATCAGGCTTCTCTCTGGAAGACTCGTCCCATTCACAAAAGCCGTTGCGCTCACGATATTAGCCTGCAAACACGAGAGGGCGGATGTGGCCCATACGCGCAACCTCAGCTTCTGCATGCTATTTGAGCCACTAGGGGGCAGTGTTGAGAGGAGTGCAGGATGCTCTGAAAAGGTTTATCTTAACGGGCTCAGGGCATCAGCGTATTCACTTCAGCATGTAACATCCGTGTGCTTCCGAAACACGTGATCCTCATCAGGCGGTGATGTGCGTGACACAACCAAACAACACCTGCCCTGACGGGTACAAGTCTGGAAAATTGACATCCTCTCCCTCTTTGGTTCTGCGCGTCTCCTCTCCGTGTAGTATAACTCATCGTGTTTGACTCCATGCTCAAAACAAGACTTCAGCAGCTCTCACGCCGCTGACGGAGGAAGTGGCCGGGATGCATGAGATGTTTTACCAGGGAGTTCCAAGCCCACCTCCTGATCTGCTGCCCCTCCACTGGACGGATAAATCATTCATGTAGACGCTCATGATGCCTGCGCTCTAACTAGCAGCCCCCCCGCAAAGATGCTAACTGCATGCATGCTAATGGCATGTGGCTGTTTGCACTGGTGCTTGGGAAGTTGACTTTGTTTGCAATTCAGTATATTTGCATAGAAAGAGGCCAAAAGTGTTTTATTACCTTACTGACGTGCATACAAATGCATCTCCCCTCTCAGCTTGTGAACCGTCCCTTTCCTTGCACACGTTACCAGGTGTAAAAGCAGCTCGGTTCTCTCGCCAACGTATTTCCCGCTCCTTCCATTCCTTTGATCTCCTGCGTCTGCTGAGACGCCGCCTCACTGCTGCTGCTAGCAGGTCTCTATCTGTCCCATTCCATCCCTTCAGCTCACCCTGTTGCTGCAGTTTATCTCTCTCAGTCTATTTCCAGCAGGTGATGGACTGCTAAATGAAATCCCAGTGTTCTGATAACGTGGCCCCAACCATGACCCTTCCTCTGGTGTGTCTGTGCGCGGGGGTTTTGGGCTGGGGGACGTTTCAATCGCGCTCCCTCACTGAAGCGGTTTCACAGCAGAGGTGAGTCAGAGGAAGTGGTCAGCGTCTAGTACGGGAGGCAATGAGAGCACTGATGATTTCATCGGCCAAAGTGTGGATTATAGTGGACAGACCCAACCGCAGCACACACGCACACACACGCACACAACACAGGGCTCCAAATATTTCTGTCAGGGCTGGTTGCCACAGCAACAGGGCAGAGCTTGTCTTAAGGAATCCTGTGGACGCAGGGGCGTGGGAGACGCATCACAAGACAGGAGTCAGATATTTGAGGAGAGGCCTGAGTTCGTCATTCTTGAACGTTTCTGCCTCATAAAAACTTTAGTATCAAGGACTCCTGCCCACTGCTTTGTTTTGGGGGGGTTTAATCAGGGGCCAGCAGGTCTTCTTAATCGTTTTCGATGGAGCGCGACACGATGCAGCATCGGGAGGAGTGAGTGAAGGGTGAGAGCGTGTGCAGGCATGAGGACCCCGCAACTGCTGCAGCTTGAGTTGGCGCCTGAGCAGAAAGTCAGGGGCCAAACGTTTGTCTCGTTCTCGCTGTGTCACGTGGAAGAGATGCACCTGGATGAACACTGATGATCGTTTTAACCATCCAGAAAGTCGTGTCATTTTGCGGATACAAAAGTAACCCGGATTATCCTGTGCTGTGCTGCATTCAGATCAAAGTTTCGAACTCACGGCTCTCACAGTGACCCGTGAGACGGAGACTGCAGCGCTAGCGTGACCCGGTAGCAGCTGTCTATCCTGTCAGCACTGCTCTTAGACTTGACATTACTAATTATACAAATGCTGAGAAGTTCATGTCATGAATCCTGGCTAAATGCTTCATGTCCCGCCTTTAACCAGACATCAGCTTCAGTCCAATTATGAGCAAAGACGAGACGATTGGAAAGAACAAAAGGTGTCAGGATGATGCATAATGATGAGATTCATAGAACAAATAATAGGTTCGGTGGTTCCCCTTGTTGCAACAATTATTCCCATAACCTTTACCTGTGTGTGTGTGTGTGTGTGTGTGTGTGTGTGTGTTTGTGTGTGTGTCCACTCCTCTGACCTGACAGCTTAGGGAAAGAAGGAGCTGACATGAGATGCTGTGAAGCATTACTGTGTGATATCCCATGACATTTGCTGCTGTCCAACACGCACACGCGCACACACACACACACACACACACACACACACTCCTCCACTTCATCCTCCCTTTATCCAGTCAGCGATACTGGATCGAAGAACCCCAGATGGAAAATTCTAGGAAAGAAGAAAACGCTGCCGGGCTCAGTGAACATTATATATTGATGGGGGGGGGGGGGGGGGGTAGAAGGATGAAGAGACTGATGATTGATTGATGGAGTGTGAGAGTCAAGATGGATGGGAAAATGAGATCAACATAAAAGAGGAGAACAGAGAAAAAAGCGACTAGAGACTAAATGCCAGTGCAGCAAATGTGCTGACAGCAGCAGAGGAATGGATGCTAGTTAGCTTAGCACGATGAGTGGTAGTGAAAGGGTAGCCTAGCATGGTTCTGCTCCAAAGCTTATTTCAACAAAACTGTCGTGGAATTGTGACAAACCGTGAATCTTGAGCCTGTTTCACTCGCCTTCAACCGGGTGACTGGAACGCTCCTGACGCTTCGCGCCTTCTTTTGCGACGCATCGAGTTTGCTTCAAGTTTGCTCAACAGTTTAACAGAAAAGGGAGTTGTCCTGTGAACACAATCAGCCAAACCTTGCAGGGTCACTGCTTCTGGATATTTTTAGTCCCCAAAAAAAACTGTTCAAGAAAGAATTCCCCTCTCAATACTGAACCATCCGTTTGTTGATCTTGGATTTCTGCCGTTCGAGTCAGCTGCAGTTTTCTGTTCAGAGATTCCCAGGTTTCTCTGCGGGTGTGTGTGTTTCATATGAGAAGCATTTACACAGAAAGGCATGCTGGGAATCTTTCTGACTGCACATTTGATACATGGATGGTTACCATGGAAATCAGAGTCCGTCCCCACGTCTCTTTTTTTTTTTTAAACGAAAAAAAGCTGCGACGGGGAAGCCAGTGAGAGACGAGCAGAGAGACAGAGGAAGGTTGACGGCGAGTGACGCCATGCAGCGAGGAATCATTTAGCCCCCGCTGACGCTCACTTTCAGCCTCCCAGCTCTCTCCGGTTCGCCGGTGCTTTCAGCTCATCCAAATCATTTGGGTCGCCTCTCCAAAGTTTGATTTGGCCTTTTGACATCTTGGGTTTGTCTCCACCAACTCCAGTGTGAGCGTCTGATCCGCTGCACCTTTGTCAGGCCAAACTGAGATGAATGAATTACTTCATCATCTCATAAGGGTTTGCCTCTGTTTGCTATGTAATTACTACAAAAGTTAATGTGATCGATGGCCAGACAGTTTTAATTAATCTTAAAATCGATTCTGAGCTTTCGGAAGCAGGTATGGAGATTTTTCTTTCCTTGACATTTGATTATTTACTGTCATATTTTATTGTTTGTGTCAAGACTGCAATTCCGGAAGCCGCTGGGTGGGTTGGAAGCGGATTAGAAGAAGAACTTACTGACACAGAAAGGTTCACAATGATATTCCGCAGTCATACGAGCCGCCTCCAGCCGTCGAAACGCTGCTCATCGGCTGCACAGTCGTTTCATTTCTTATGAAAACTTTAGCACGATTATTTGTGCAGGTCCCTATGAGCGTCACTCATCGGCCGATGCTCTTCTGAGGAGCTTGCTCTCATAAAGGTGGCACCGCCTCGGCGAGTCCCTGGGAATGAAACGGGAGGTGACACAGTTTTATGAAACGAGCTTGCCTTCGTGTTTTGGGAGCTCTGGCTGTGATGGAGCTCCGTGGTTGGAATTCGCGCCTTGTTCTCCACCCAGTGGTGATGCGCCGTGCTTCCTCCTGCACGACTACACTAATTGACCCGTTGTATTTAGAAGAGGACAGAGACACTTGTGCATTGTTGCAGTGGCGCACACACGATGTGAAACTGAGCACTCTGGCAACTTAGTTTCTATAGAAGGCATCTGGCAGTGGAAGTAACCTGAGATATTCCTCCCGGCATTAGCCCAGCGGCTGGCATCGCTACGTGGACAGGGGAAATAAAAAAGTGCTGACCTGCAGGTTTATCTCGCCGTGCTGCTCATGAAAGTGTGTGTTTGCTGGGAAAGGCAGCGCTTTGTAGGAGGTGTGTTCACAGGCGCTGCCTAGAGGGCCTCACCTCAAGTTCAGTGACACCTGAGGAGGATATATTTGTCCTCGTTAGGAAGAGGCAGCGAGGCAAAACAGCTGAAGCGGCAAAAGTGTGTGTGACAGCATGAAGGCCTGCCCGTGGATCCAGACCAGCTGGAACGGCTCGTACGGATGAACAATTGCTCTTCGTTTTAATGCGTTTTCTTACAAACATTAGCAAAGTAGGCAGTGAAGTAAAACTCCAAACTGTAACGACCTCCATGTTCTGTGGAATCACACACATGTACCGTGTGCTTATTTATATGTAGAATCTGAAGCGTTTCTGTTTTCAGACGAGAATCCAGTCAGACTCATCCAGAGAGCAAAGCATTAAGAGTTAAGGGTTGAAAATGGCTGCAGGCCTCTGGAGAGACGACACGCTGCAGTCTGATAATTGGTTGCAGCAAAAAAAAATCACAATAAATGAGCCGGTGACATCAGAGCTCAACTACGCTGTGCCGTCCCATTTCTACGGTAACTGATTATGCAGTTTAAGCCACGAATGGGACATTATAATTATTAATAATAATTAACTCAACTGAAGAGATCTCATTCCGCTGCTGACTTCTGAGCAACAGATGAACCATCGGTTTGCCTCATCCGGACAATAGAACTTACGCGTCATCATTTGCGTATTCATGCATCGTTATGGTGCCGTTTGTTGTGGCTGCAGCTCCACTTTTAAAACTAAAATGACCGTGGTTGAGATTGGCAGCGACTGACACAGCTCGTGTGTTCAGGAACTCTCTGCTGTGGGTGGGAGGACTTCTGGGAGAGCGTCACTCCCAGCCAACCTGTGACATCTTAGATTTACAGAACCTTGGTCCTGTTTGCCAAACGGGCCGTTGTGTCATCACCGGCGAGTATCGCCTCACGGGGAGGAGGACACGCTGAGATGTCATCACCGTTCAAAAGACTCAATCACGTGTTTTCCGTTCCTGCTGCAAACCTGATTTGGAACATGAGAACAAGCGAACTGCTAGCGAGAACACTCGGACTGGTTCACTCTCAGGTTTGAAAACAGCCACTGTGCAGCGCCACCCGCTGGCCAACATTACACAAGCATGTGCTGCTCAGTGTGTAATCCATGAACCAGCAGTGTGACCTGGATGACAGGTTCTATAGCAGCCAGCCCAGCGGTGCTGTGGGGGTCGGTGGGAAAGGATGAGGCGCGATCAGATGACAGATCTTGTCTCTTAACTTCAGAGCTTCCGGCCTGCAGGACTTGAATGTATTAAACATCCCCTCTTGCGATGCTTCCACTGTAAATGATTTCCATTCAGCTGACACGCATTGATTTCATATTTGATTTAATGTGAAACATGATGCGTGGGCGGCGCTCACGCGTGGGAAGGTCTGCACACGTCTACCTGTGTTTGCCTGGTGATGAGTGCATGCGTCTGTGTTTATGTGGAAGCATGTGCTTCGCCCACTCACGGCCTATCTTTAGCCACGCTGTGATTCCTACAGTCGGCCATCTCTTTGTGGGAAGGTTCAGGCAGGGCGATGAAAAACACGTTGGAAATCTAATCTTTTCAGGCATTGCTTTTTTTGTTCCAACCTGCAAACTCCGAGTAGAACAGGTTTCCCTTCCCTCCTGCCGTCGTCTGTCCTGCTGAAGCGGCTCCCATCCTGCAGGCTGTGTTTGGTCTGCCGGGGGAAGTCTTCAGCATCCTGCGCCGTGTGGCTTCAGCGAGGGCTTGGACCTCCTGGGCTTGGACAGCACATCCTCCTTCATGTGCTTGTTAGCCGAGCAGTTTGCTCACTCCCTCAACACGCAGAAAATGCATATTGAATCACTCCGTCACACTCAGCTGCTTTGTTTCTGTCTCTGGCTTACAGCTTGGTTTTGCGTGTTCTGCTCGCTCTGTTAACCGCTCCTCAAAACAAGTGTTGTTCTCGCTGCGGTACTCTCAAAACATTTGGCATCACCACAGATATTGTTTGACATTTGTTGTTGCTGCACTTTTCTTGTCATTTTGAGTAAAGAGAGTGAAACAGGATTCTCTGCATTCGAACCTTCAGAGAAGCAGGCACTGAGCGCCTCCTTCAAGGACTTCTTGGAGCAGGCGGCCGTGGAATTTGAATCTGAAACATGCCGAGACTCCATTAGAGTTGAGTTTGTTTAGTTTGATTGATTTGATTTCCTTAATGTATGTGGGCATTTCAGGACACTGGTAAGAACGCAAGAAGAGCTGAGAGGCCTCTTAAAACTTTTACTTTTTACAGCCTACAAACCTTGAGACAGAAAAGCTTTTGGTAAAAGTATTTTAGGGGCTGAAAAACTTTTATATAGTGAGGTAAAACATCCCTGCGGGCTTCTTCTGATTTAATGCCTTCTTAAGGTAATGGTCAGCTCAGGTTTTGGGGTACCTTGTCCTCTCGCCCACCCCGCCGCTGGCCAGTGCTCACACTGATCCAGGCCTGAGGACCTGGGCCTCATCCCTGAGCTGGAGATTTGCTGGAGAATTTCTCTGGTTAGGAGAAGCAGCACAAGAGCGATGTTGCAGGATCGGGACGGCACACACGTGAAAACTGACTCCTGCGACGGCCCGTGCCTTCGCACGCTGGGCCAAGCGCTGCATCGACTGGGTAGAACCTGCAGCGCATGAGCCGACGGTAGGTGGAAGAAGTGCAGAGAGAATGTTCTCATCACGCCGCCGCATCACTCGTATGTCAGGACAACGTTTCACACAGTTTGCTTGCAGTGCTTGAAATGAATGGGACCACTGTTCAGGCCAGGGACAAACTAGCCAGGCAAACAGGAACCTTCTTCCTGGCTGCAGTAGGAGGAGGAAGTCCTCAGCTGTCAGGGCCCACATCACATCCTGGTCTGTGCAGAGCTTCAGCTCTCCTCGGTGTTGCTGACTGACAACCCACTGCTTCTCCTCTCAGGCTGTCTTCTCTTGTGACTCGTGTGTTTTCTTTAACCTCCTCTGCTTCTACCTGGTTCGAGCGTGTGAGTATGATGGTCATCTTGTTGAACTGCGTGACCCTGGGAATGTACCAACCCTGCGAGAACATCGACTGCTCCTCAGACCGATGCCAAATTTTACAGGTAAACACACTCACGTGCACTTTAATCATGATGGTTTCTGCAGGTTCTCTCCGTGTAGTTTGCATGTTCTACACGTGTTTACATCCACCACCAGTGTTATTGAACATTTTCACTGACCTTTCAGGACCCTGAGAAGAGTTCCTGCTATAACGAGCTTACGCGCAGAAGTAAAAGTAAAGCCTCTATTTTCTAGAAGCTGGATCGCCTCACAGAAGAGTGTGTTTGGTTCTGTCCAAACAACTGGACTCATTTACAGACCGAAACTTTTCCTCCTGATTTTTACTGACTGATCTTTGACCCCTGACTGCTGAGCATCTAAACCACCTAACCCACCTCCACTTTCGTCTGGTTTCCTTTAATGAAACTGACCAGGGATGTTTCCTGTATCAGAACCCAGAACCTTTTTCTAAATACATTGACATTTAAATGCTCCCTCACATTCCTTGACAAAGAGCATGGTGACACACACAGAAGTCACTAATTCGAATGCATGTACACCCTCTGCCTCCATCTTGCTCCCCCCCTGAGCTCGCTCTCACCCATGCTGGGGTCTGCAACTCCTCGCCATGACTCACTGCTAGCATGTGCTCTTTATGGTGCAGCAAGCTCCTCGGCAGCTTTCCCTGTCAGAATCCCTCCTGACTTATGTCAAAGGCGGCCTGAGTGGGTGTAACACCCGTGCACGAGTGTGTGCACGTATGTCTCCAGTCTGTTGGTGTGAATGGCTTGTTGAATCACCCCGGCGTCCTGTTTTTCACATCCTCTCACGAACACTCACGAGGCACCACACTCATCATACAACAGCCAACACATACAGCAGATTGATTCGGCTCCCTGGGGGAAGCGGCTGGTGAGTTGGACCTAATAGAATTTCTCCTCCAAGTATCTATAGAGCCCATTCAATACGAGCATGGATTTAGTGGGCTACAGCGCCACAATCAATACACTCCGCTCAGAAAATCCGTTGCTCAATACCACTGTTTCAATGGTGCTGCACAAGCAGTAACAAATGTGATGACCTCTGGAAGCTTGTGGTTAAAATGTGTTTGATAACTTAAGTCCAGATCTATTTTGATATCAAGTTTTATCATTTTAGACCCAGATGGTTCTCCTGGAGGACGTTAGCTGACAGTAGTTGGGAGGCTCCATTTCGCTCTGAAGACTCCTGTGTTGAAACATCTTTGATACCAAACAGCGAATTTGCATGTGATGCCCCTGCAGCGATGCTGTGACCAGGAGCAGAACATAAGAGGGTCCAGAACTAGAACCCCGTGCGTGCAAATACCAGCTTAAACAACCAAATCAAAGCAAACCTTCAGTTCAGCCAGAAGTCCACCGAGACCGAGGCACTTGTGCTCCATGGTGTTGCAGCAGTCTTTCCTTTGATTGTGAATCAGTGAGATGTTTAAAACCTCGGAGCCGAGTGGCTTCCAGCGTTTAGAGAAAAGTTCTCCGTGTGAGATGGAGCTTTGCTCGGGTTTTCTTTTCAGTTCTGACAGCAACAAGCACCAGGATGTCAGGAATATGAAAAACCCTCCTGTTAGATTTCTGCAAAACTAGAAACCTTTTCAGGAATTAAAGACGCCATCAAGGGTTTTATAGCTCATGACAGAATTCTTTGCCCCACAAATCATGATTGCAGCTCACTGTACTTCCCGATCAGCCACCACCGTCATCGCAAGTTCACGAGACAAACCAGACTCAGTCCGTTAAAAGTTAAAAGAAAAACATCAGAGAATAATGGGGTAGATTAGAGTCGCAGTAACCAACATGATGGAGGAGAGAAAAGAAAGAAAGCCTAGGAACACAAAAGACAGGAAGAATGACAGACAAAAAATAAGTTGTGAATGGAGAAATGTCAGTCCAGGACTTCTGACATTTGCTGGAGTTTTCATCACCTTTCGGTCAGCGAACTTTACAGAGAGTGGCACCTCGTCCATCTTTCTGGTTTGACAAAGGCCAAGGTTGAAACTCTGCTGGGTCGCTCACATTCATAGGCCGGTCGTGGCTGCAGGAGTGCTGGGTTGGGGGCCTCCTCTCAGCCGTCAGCTCGGAACAACACAAAGATCCACATCAGCGGTTGCGATTCAGATCATGTTGCCGTCAGTCCTTCTGCAAATCAAATTACAGGCAAAGCCAAGCGTGTCCATTCATCTCTAATCCCCGTGTATACACCAAAAAGAACAGCAGCTAATCTGGGCTTTCTGCTCGCAGCAGCAATAACATGCATTAGCAAGCTGAGATCTTTGATTTATTTGGATTTTTTTCCCTCCCTTCTTTTAATTAGATGCTTGATTAAAGCAGTGAGTGTGGTGAGGGATGTTGATGTGGGTTTATCTCTGATTACTGCGCAAACAAATTATTTTCCATTACTCTATCATTTGGGGCCAACGGCTCCACTGGAGAGAGGGGGAGGTGGGGGGGGGGGGGTAAAGGGGAGAAGATAGAAATAGAGCCTTGATAGGGAAAAGCAGCACAGCAACGAAGGAGGAGCGGGGTGAGAGGGTGAAGGTGGGCTGAGTGGCGAGGAGCACAGATGAAAGTATGGATCGCGGGGGGGTGGAGCCTATCCCAGCTGACATAGGGTGAGAGGCGGGGTTCACCCTGGATGGGTCACCAGTCCATCACAGCGCCATCAAGAGCAATTAGGGGTTCAGTATCTTGCTCAAGGACACTTGGACATAGTCACCGGGGGAAGTGGGGATCAAACCAGCGACCCCTCAGTTACTAGACGGCTCGCTACCTGCTGATCCTCAATATCTATTGTATCCCTGAAGAGATGGATCCGCCCCTGCTACTGTAACCTGTTTGTTGTGCAAAAACTCCTTAAAAAGTAAAGTGTTTGTTACATTTGATCAACTTTGAAAGACAAGCAAGGGGATAGTGAAGTGGACTCTGGTGGTCTGGAGGGCAGGGATGAGGCTTCGGAGCAGGAACAGGATGGAGGAGATCAGCAGCAAAGTTCCAGGATTGGAATGTTATCACCGATTCGTAGTCCTGAACATACTTTCATGCAGTCTGGAATAACCGTCTGTGTCTACTCCCAACTTCCCATCACAGTGTGGACGCCCCTGTGAGAAGGAAGCTGCTTCCCTCTCAGACTGCCAGTTTGAGCTGTATTTTATTAAACTACAACAGATCAGCCACAGAATTCAGCAACATCAAACATTTCAGTCTTGGCGTACGTCTTTATTTAGTTCCCCGAGCAAACTTGACCCTCAGGTCAGGAAACTGTTATTTTGCGTTGGTGAATTACTAAATAGATATTTTGCAACTCCAGTATGTCCTCCAGGAGAGACGTCTGCTAGTTTAGCTTCAGAGAGAGAACAGAAGTGGGAAGCAAGAGGGCTCCTGCAGCCGCTTCCACCTGTAGCTGCTGAGTTTTGGAGGTGTCTGTCCCTGCAGGAGACCCGCTGCTCCCGGCAGCTCGGTCCTTGCTGAGCTGCTGGAATCATCAGTGTCCAAACTGGGAGAAGCGAGTTCCACACACTTTGGTCCATCTGCTCCACTTCATTAATCGCAGTTTCAGTCTGCAGGACCTTCATCAGAACACAAACTATGTGGAACGCTCTTCTCCTGCAGATGTGCGTCTCTGAAATGCGTCCCAGCAGCCTGATGTTGTGGCGCTCATGTGATGTACAGAAAAAAAAACAACACTCCTTGTCTCTGTGTCTCCTTTGCGTCAGGCCTTTGATGCCTTCATCTACATGTTCTTCGCTCTGGAGATGGTTATAAAGATGGTTGCCCTCGGCATCTTCGGTCAGCGGTGTTACCTTGGCGACACCTGGAACCGGCTGGATTTCTTCATCGTCATGGCAGGGTGAGGACCGCCTCTTCCTTTTGCTTCATGCATAACAGATTGAAAGAACTGAAAAAATCATAAACAAATATAAAATGAAACTTACTCGAAAACCTCATTCATGAAACGGGAGCCGCTTCATTCCAGTGGCGAGGTAGCGTGTTCACTCACAGCCTCCGCAGTCAGCATGTTGGAATTCTTTGAGAGCTCAGAAACGTTGCTTTGACGGAGCGTTCAAGGCTGCTGAGTGACGCTGAGGTCGGCTCCGCTCTCACTCACAGCTGCTGGTGAGGCTCCAACATGTTACGTGACATTAAATATTAACATGATGGCGGTGACCGGCTTCACCCGGGACGCGGCTGACAGTTACACCGGCTCGTGTCACTCAGCTGAGCTCAATCACTGTAATATCTTCTGATGAATCAAGGGAAATCACCCAGATATCAATTTTTCATGCCATCCTGCTGTCACTGCTGACTCAGAGTCAAACCCTCGCAGACACAAGATGGTTGGACCCGTCTGGTTTTACACCGGGAAGATAACGAGGAGGAACTGGTTCTCTACATGTCATCATGTCAGCTGTGATGCAGGTTCTCCACAGGGCTCAGCAGAACCACGGGGAACACGAGCTGCACCTGAGTTGAGGCAATGAGCTCCGTCTCTAAAACTGTTTGCTCACTGTCATGAATTCAGGGCCCCAAAAAAACACAATTTGCTCCAATACTTTGATAAATTAATGGCCACAAACACATCTCACCTGGACGTGACGAACGCGTTCTCTCACCCCCACGTCTTCCTCTCCCCACGGCCTCGCCAGGTTGGAGTGTAAGTTACGGGTCCCGTTGTGGGTTAGAAACGCTACTGTCCCTGCTGCTGTCGCTCTCCTGCTGCAGCAGCTGTTCTGGCCCCTGCTGTGGTGGTGGCAGAGCCTCCCCACTGCTCCGGTTTCATTCTGAAGCGCCTGTTTTACTCTTTAGTGAGACTGAGAATTTCTTCAAATAAACTGTTCCCGTCCCATGGGGGTGAAGGGTGGCCTGAAAGCATCTGGTGTGGTCAGAGGTCACTGTGACAGGCACAAGCCACCGAGGCGTGGAAGCGTGATGCAGGACTTCTAGTGGGTTCGGATTCAAAATGGTGCTTTGAGTCGGAGGTGAAAAAAGCACATGTGCCTGTTTTGACAGGTCGGCTCCATCAGGTTTTCTGCTGTTGCTTGTGTGTTTCCACCGTCTGTCACTAAATTTGCATTTGAACGTCTTCCGTGTGGTGCCTGCCTTTCATCCCCTTCCCGCACATCCGCCCTTTCCTCTTGAGGGAATCTGAACATTTCTTTCTTATTCACTTTTCCTGCAACATTTTTTTTTTTTTGTTGATGTTTTTTTGATAATCCGTGAACTTCAGCGGTCAACACACGGCGTGTTCAGCTCAAGCGCTTGCTCGAGGGAGTACCTCTGCTCCCCTGTAATGTGTTTATGGTTCGTTTCATCCCGTCCCAGCCTGCAGTTTCCTCAGCCTCCCGCCGGCCTCCTCGTCTCCGTGCGTTAAAACCCCAACGCTCATAGCGTGCGTGGTGGACAAGATAACATTCTACCCCTGGGAACTGGTGTGCTGCAAGCAGAACCAGTAGGAGCGCTGCAGGAGGGGATTAGGAGCGGCATGAGTTCCACACCAGGCCCTGCACAGCTCGGTGCTGAACCAGACCTGAACCCTCTGTAGATGAGGCAGCACCGTGCTTGTGTGTGGTGGGAGACAACATCACGCCAAAGACCGCTGACTGGAATCCCTGCCAGCCAGCCTCCCGCTGAGTGTTTCCCTCCTATTTTCCTCTCTGACAAACAGAACTCCAGCTGAACGCCATTGTATTCTTGCGCTTTGTGACTCAAACAAACATTTGCATTTTATTGGGGTGGGTGTTAATGAGTTCGACAGTTGCCATGTATAACAAGGCACATTAGTCATTGGTGAATTCAGCTTTAAATGGTTCTGACTGCCTTGGCACTGAAACACATTTCAGACATCAGATGAAATCCATCCAAAAAACTCATTTCTGCTGCCACATTCCACGATTACACAAGTAACGTCTTAATTGGTGGACATATTTCTTAAAGCTACAGTGCAGCATTTCTGTCTCCAGCTGGCAGTGACAGTTATTACACACAACTGTCAGTGTGTGCTGGTGTCTTGGCCTCTGCGGCAGCCTCCCACAATGGAGTTTGATTCAACGTTCAGTCTGCCAACATCTGGACTCGCCAGTCTGGAGGGCTAACGGGAGGTAGCCCCCTCCACCGTCGCCCCTCAGAGACTTCTCCCGACGTCACTGACAACCTGTTGAATCAGAAAATGGAGGATAAGCTGTTGGTGGGTTTTTCCACACTGGAGTCCAGTGTTTGTTGGCAGCAAGGAGCTGTGAGCGAGCAGGAGCATCATCCTGGCAGCACAGGAATCTCAGCGCAGACACAAACTCCATTTTCTGTGACGTGCAGGGAGATCAACCTGGTGGCGGTGAAGGACATTCATTTATTTGAAAAAATGAATCATCATAGCAGTCAAAATATGTAAACCTCGAGTCCAGTGGGTCACCTCATGTAGATGAAAAGCAAACTGAGCGTCTCAGACCGGCACAATCAGGATGCAGCAGAACTCATTTCTGGATCGGTCGTAGCTCTCAGCTCTAAACTATTCTGTTCAGTTTCAGACCTTCGTTATCGCTAAGCAACATTTGCTGCGGCACATTTGGGTTGTGGTGCAGGTGGGAGAGTGTGTCACTGAAGGTGGCCATCGGGGGGCTATCTGTGCCTGCAGACCTGGCCTCTCCCCTCCCACTCGAGGTCTGCTCATTCTCTCCTGTCTGCTTTTTCACCCTCTACCCGTCGCCAACTCTCAGCCAAGGAAGAAGACAGGCCGATGTGTTGAGGGTGGGGGATGAAATGAGAGAGATACGAGCTAGGCTCACTTCCACACGTTACGGATACTCGTCAGGCCCGGGCTGCTGCTCATCACAGCAGCCATCTTAGCAGCGCCACCTTCACGGTGGCAGCTAATTAGTCACTTGAGTGCCACCATGGACGCTTAGCACCCAGTAATGCAGCAACACTGGCTGACCCAGATAGAACGCAGCCACCAGGAATGCTGCTGTTGCCCTACGAGCTTTTTACTCATAGATGCCACTCCCATATAAAAGTGCTGATTCGCCTCATGTGGGAAATGATCATGTAAATCATTGATTTGATTCTTTCCAGGCTGCAAAGGCGTCAGCAGCAGTTTGAGCTCATTAGCGGTGTCTTCCAGCTAAACAACAGTAGCGTGCGTTTATTGCGCGTCACGCTGTGCAGGACGGCTCCACGGGCATTTCCACACCAACCGCTCTTTTGCTGTCTGAACCTGGAGAGTTGCCCTCTGGTTCAGTTTGGTTTCACACAAGACAAAACAGCAAGCAGATGAAAACGCATCGCTACAAAGCAGGAGGTCCTGTGCTCCGGACCACCGCACGTAGGAGCTTTTTTTTGCACCGTACTTCTACTTTTCTTCACCAGGCTTCCACTCGAGCTCCCACATACAGGGTTGGCCTGAGTCCACCAGCCCCCGAGTCTCAGTTCTCAAAGCTCTGAAATGTGATTCAGTTCTGTTTGCCCTGGTTGGGAATTCCAGTCATCCAGTCAGAATCCTTGGATCCAAAAACACATTCATTCAGGGGGACAGAGTCAAAACAACAATGGCGGCGCCGCATCTGTGAAATTTACAGGGAGAATGGATGTTGCTGCACAAGCTTTTTTACTGAAGACGAGAGCTGCAGTATGGTAGGCAGTCTGACCCTCAATAGACATGTTAGAGTTGTGACCAAGTCCGTCCCCAGTTGTCAAAGCTTCAGACGGTCACCACTGGAGACGTCTGACAGTACGACGGGACGCCGCCGCTTTGATACCACGTGTTCACATCATCCGGGATCTTCAATCTTTGTGTCAGACAGCAGAGCGTTGCAGCTTACGAGGGCCGGGAGGGTGACTGGATCCAGACGGGATTCATGCAGCTGCCAGACATCGATGCATCATATTCACTCATCATCAGAAATCAGATTTATGCTACAAAGGGTAGCTCAGGATCGACTTTATGGAAAAACAGAATGTGGCTGGTAAAGAGCTCGTATTTATGTAATGGAATTATGAATGCTGCATGTACGTCTGCCGCGTTGATAATCAAGGTTCCCTGTGTTGGTTTTATTGACAAGAGGAAGAGGATTCTCAGTACTGAAGGACTTGATTCCAAAATGTCTCATGTAAAAGCGTTTTTGACGTGAGTGTGACAGTTGTGTGTCTATATATATATAGATAGATGTATACATATTTATATATCTATATAGAGATATTTATATCTATCTCTCTCTCTCCGTGGTCTCTTCTATATTTCCACGTTCTCCGTTGGTTTTGCAAACGCCATCTGTTCTCCCTGCATGTTCTGCGTCGTTTGCACAGGACATGATTACGTGTATTAGCAGATCCGTGCGCATTGTTCTATACAAAGTGTACATTATATTCAGATATGTATTTATGAAACATATGCGCACTTAAGTGTCTCTCGCTCACATGAGGAGATGCCAAACATTCCTGGTCATGAGAGCAGATGGTAGAACATAATTGATCTGAAGTGATTCAAGTGTTCAGACCGACGCACTGCGCTGTTGTTTGTTTGTTTGTTTGTTTGTTTGTTTGTTTGTTCAGGGACTCAGTGAGGTGTGCAGCGAACACACACTGAGATTCTTTTCTACTGTGGCATCACAGGTGTCTGTGAATACCACACGTGTGAAAAGAGAACAGAGCAGAAACCCTCCAGAGATGTCGATGTGTCCGGAGGAAATGAACAGACTTGCCGTGTATCTCACAAACTTGAGGGACCCTGGACGTCAGAGGGTGGAAACGTGAGGCGTGAAGCTTCACTGCAGACACGTCAAGATGATCCTCTTACTTCACAAAATTAGATTAAAACGAAAAGTCACGAACTTTTGTTTGAGACAAAGACCATTTTCTTCAGTGATCCAAGGTAAGAATCCCACTCACCTTTGGTGGAGGGAACCTGTTGCGATGCTACTGGGCCCAGAAAGGCGCAGCTCCCCCGCAGGAGCTCTGGGACGCTTCTTTCACTCCGGCCAGCGCCGACCTCCACTTGCTGCTGTGCTTCGCTGTGTCCTCTCTAATTTAATAGAACTGAAGCCTCCCGTTATCAGAACCGACGCATCCCTGGCTCTCACAACAGAGGAGAGAATTATCATGTCAGATAAAAGGTTTGACCTCCAGGCATCAGGACATTTACAAATCTGCTCTGCACCTTTTTTTTTTTTTTGTTCAGTTTTTGATCTGCAGGTTGTGGGATGCTGGCGCGCTGGACGTTGATGGGAGTTTATTCAGAAACAGAGAAGCCATCTTGCGTTAAAGGACGTTAACGCTCCGGCGTTTATTTGTAACAAAGCAGATACACGCGAGGACACGACCCTGCCTGATGGTGCAGGGATCAATAACAGCAGCAGACATGGGAAAGCACGTCTGGAGAACATTAATGACTGTTTGCTCCTGTAATAACCGATGTAAATGATCGATTCTTCTCACGCTGGCGTATTTACGGATGTACTTACACTGATGCCCATTACCAATACGTGCAGTCCCTTTCAATTAAAGGCTAAATAAATACACCATAAGTGCATGATCTCATTGTGCTCCTGAGTTCCTCCACAGGAGATCTACATTTTCGAGAGAAGGAAATTAACAGTTCCCCTCTCCTTTTCTGTGCTTTCCTGAAAACGTGCTGATGCACAGGAGCCTGAGCTTTTGCGTGTTTCTAGACACTTGATGCATACATATTGTAATTACTTTAACTGGCAGATGATGCGTGAGTGTATTTAGTTCGTAATGGGGGCAGGTTTTGACGCTGGGTGTTCTTCAGATGAATCAGTGCGTTGCGCTGGAGCATCGACTGTCTCACCAGATGTGTGTATTCATGGATAATTAATGAGGTCTCAGTGTAGTTTAACTCATATTCCCTAGAATTTTCATGCATGCTAGTAATTTGGTGTCAAAGTATTTATTGTCTTTCAGTCAAGCAGCCTGGTCAGTGCTCTAGCCTCTAAGTTCTGTTGTCCGTTGAGTGAGGATTTATCAGTAAAATCATAGGCGCCCCCCCCCAGCAAGAAGGTTGTGGGTGGAGCCCCGGCTGCAGCACGGGGTCTTTCTGTGTGAGTCTCCATGTTCTCCCTGTTCCTGCTGGGTTCTCTCTGGTACTCCAGCTTCCTCCACAGTCCAAAGACATCAAGAGGGACCAGGTTAATCCAGACTCTAAATTGACCGTAGGCGTGGCTGGGAGAGCCAATGGTTGTCTGTCTCTATGTGTTGGCCCTGCCATGGACTGGTGACCTGTCCAGGGGGAAGGCTGCTGGGATAGGCTCCACCCCCACCACCCTCAACAGGAGAAGAGGGAGAAGATGGAGGGATGGATGGATGGATGGAAGGACATTTAAGGGAGAAGGCTAATTTCTTAAGATACCTTGCTCTTTTTTTAACGCTTTTGTTTTAATGGTACGTTAAACACATAGGAGGCGCTGGAGCGCTCTCTGCTGGACACACTATATTACACCCTTTTGAAATCCCCAAAGGCATTATTTTCTACATTTTATGTGCTGTTAAACAAGTCTTTTAATATCGGAAATCAGAAACGTCAATGCGATTTATCGGCCAACCAATTTACCAGTCAGGCCCTGAACTTCATATCCAAACAGGAGAGAGCATCTGGATGGCACTTTCCTGTCAAAACTGACACCAGTGGCTGTGTACGACAGCTGGCGTGCAAGGTGATGTCCTGGATGTCCAATCAGTAGCAATTCAGGGTTCAGAGTCCAGCTCAAGAGGACTTAGTCACATGTAGAGAGAGAGGCGGTATCTGAACCGTCAACCCAGAGATGAAGGGATATTTAATTTTCTTTATATTTGAGCTTAAATGTGACATGTAAGTTCAAACAGAAAGAGACAGGTGACTGCTGCAACAACAAGTAGACAGCTGGCTTTCATCCCTGACGAGATATTCACGTATGAAGGCACACACACACACACACACGCGTGTGCGCGCACACACACACACTCTTGAGCATCTGTACTCAGCTGGAGATGTAACAGTAGCTCATTAGAGCTCTGACACTACAACACACTGGTGGAATGTGAGAATGGAACATAATACACACAGGAAGAACACACACACACACACACTCAGGGAAAAATAACATGGGGAAAAGGGAAAGCAATTCAGAAAGAATGGAGAGGCAGAATTTACGCTGCAAATAAGACACAGAAGCGAGTTTGTGAGGTGGAAAAGTTGGTAAAAAGATTCAAGATGAGGGAATAAAGAAAAAGGTGGACAGAGAAGAGTGAGTCGGGCTGTGACTAATATCTGGGGGCTTGCACACACCTCTATCTTCCCTGACTTGCAAACCACTTCTGGGAGAGAAGATCTGCCGCATCCATTAATCTTGTTTTAATAATTGATGCGGCCTCCTCCATTAGGAGTTTGGCCTGAACTGTTGGCTTAAAATGAGACGTTTAGTGCTCTCTGGTAATTGCCGTTTTAGTTTATTTGCACTTATTAGGCCAGGATCCAAACCCAGGAATGGCCGTCATAGCGATTCAGTGACCTCATGCAGTTTTCTGCATCTGTAGCCTGGATCAGCAGCTGAATATCTACAAACCTAATGCGTCCATGTTTGCTGTGAATGCCGGTGAGTGTGTTGCGAATGTGGAGGGCAAACCAGTGCGCTTCTGAGCCTGGAAAATTCCATCCGTCAATCATCCATGATCGATACTGCTTATCCCTTAGGTCTCAGGGGGGTGGGGCCTTTCTCAGCTGGACCGGTCACCAGTCCGTCGCAGCGCCATGAGGAGCAATTAGGGGTTCAGTGTCTTGCTCAAGGACACTTGGATATGGTCATCGCAGGAAGTGGGGATCAAACCAGCGACCCTTTGGTTACTAGACGGCCACTCTACCTCTGAGCCATGCCACCCACCTGTAGAAATTATGGCATGATAGTTTTATTTTTCCAGCACGGTGCAATTAAATGTCATAATTTCCATAATTGACATTTAAATTTTCGCGATGGCAGGAGGGCTCAGGTCCTGGGACAGGTAGGAGGAGAGGAACTGAACAAACTAAAAAGCTACAGGACAAAGGATTCCTCTCTTTTCCTCATTCACACTTTTTTGTCTCCTCTCCTCGTGTCCCTCCTCATCTCGTCACCTCGATTTCTCTCTCTAATGTCTCCCCCTCTGCTGACCGATGACGAAGATGACAGACGAGCTTTGATCTGCCTGCTGTGTAGTGATCAAAGCACTCGGAGATCAAAGTGGATGATGATTTGCTACATCACATGGCCCCTACAACAACAGATGCCTTAAATGCGGTTTTCGAATCTGTGTAACTTTATATTCTTTATTTATGGTCTTCAGTTTCAAAAATATGTTTCAGAGACAGTCGCTGTGTACAAACTATATATTTGTACATGAACTTGGAGCCCTGACGTCAGGATCCTCCTTCACGCTGGTTTTCCTTGTAAAACCCTCATTTTTGTGTTCAGTACAGTTAAAAACAATGCAAACTGTTAGCTTGCATGAATAACAGCTATAATAGTTTCTTCCCTAACCTCTTCTGTTGCCTTTACAACCTTTTGGCTGTAATATACTTAACGCCATCTATAAAATGTCTGGTCCCTCTGCCGTCACTCTCTCGCTTGTTGTTTATCGCTGTTGTTCATTAAATGCCAATAAAAACAGAAATCTCACCCTTGTGACGAAGCAGGGAAGTCGTCAGCCAGAGCAAAGCATTCCTGCCCTGCTGGATCCTGACGAATGCACAACAAACCTGTATTTTCAAAGGTTTCCTGTCCAGTTTCAACACTACAGACGTTCTGACGGACCCCAGGTCTTCATAGCCTGCTTCTTACAGTCGGATCAGACGACAGAAGTTCAGAACCATTTGGACCTGATTGCTTTGGACCAGAATATAACGCTCTTGTGGATGGAGCCCCCCCCCCCCGCTCTGACTCAACTGGCATGTCTGAAAACTGTTGTCTGAGTTTCCTGTCTTGTCTGACATCCTGTCCACCTTCAACAGTATTCTGACGCTGACCAATAGTGTTAAAAACCAGACATAGCATAGCTTTGTGTCTTAGGGTAAATTTATCTATATACAGAGATGCTAAGCTAACATACAGAGCATTATTTAACTAGGAGGATTGGGCTCATTTTCCTGACATGCCATCATATTCATATTTCACAGTCTTATGTTCCCCTTTATGACACACAGCAGTGGCTCAACACTTGATTTTGTCTTTATTTTGCTTTTCCTGAACACAGGACTGCCAGCATCACATACTGCACCTCTGCTGCATGATTGACATTTCTTGACCCACCTCCCATATGACCCATGTCACTGATGATGTCATGACCACAGTGGTTAGAATCACACTTCTGGCTGTCGGCAATGAGAATTCCTAGTGAGACGTAGTGGAATCCTGCAGTCTGATCCTGCTGTTACAGTCGCTGCAGCCACGCCCAGCGTGTTAGCTCCCGCCAGGATAAACAGCTTAGATGGCGCCGCGAGAAAAAAAAAAACCTCAAAGACAAACCCCAAAGAGGGAAGCAGGATATTTAATAATTGCTAGAAGGAGAGTTCACATTCACCCTCCGAAGCCTCTTCGAAACCGAGCTAATCTAGGTGTCCGCCTCTCAAATATTCATGAAGCTGTTGGGTTGGAGAGCTTTACCTCAGCAACACACACATACACACACACACACACACACACACACACACACACACAGCCTGGCATGTGTGTGTGAGGTTGATTGCCTTTGTGTGGGTTCATAGCTTATGTAACTACAGTCTTTCAGGAGTGTGTGTGAGTCAATGAGTGTGAGAATGTTGAAGTAAGTGTGTGTGTGTGTGGCCTCTGATTTGACACGGCTTTGTGAGCGCCCAGAGTCTGCCCTGAGCACTTTTCTGTGTGTATGAGTGTGTGACTGTGCACTTGTATGTGACTGAGGTTATCTGTCAGTGAATCTGTTGGTGAAAAAGCTGGGTTGTGTCGTGGATAAATTTGATTTATGTGTGTGTGTGTGTGTGTGTGTGTGTGTGTGTGTGTGTGTGTGTGTGTGTGTGTGTGCGTTGTATACGGAGCCTAGAGAGGGCTTGAGGGAGTGTTGCACCCTCACTCATAGTTTCCTCCATTCAAATTTATGTTTCCCACATGAAAAATAGCAAAATACAAAAGCCCCTGTTGTCTGAGCTCCAAGCAGCATAACTACAACAGGGGAGAAACCCCGCCTGCATTCTGCTCATCCGATTCAGTCTCTTTTCTTATCTCAAGACCCCAACAGCACTGCTTGTCAGGGGGTTTGTTTATTAGGTCTGACCCTTGATTACTGCACATAGGGGTTTTAAAATAGAAGTTCTGATGACGTCCAAATACGCTGAGCTTCATTTTCCAAACTCGGGAAACCTAACCCAACCTCCCGTCAGCCAACCTCACACAAGACTGAAGTGCCCTCACACTTGTTCTCCGCTGTTCCTGCGCTGGTGTGTGCACCTGTTTGTTTGTTCCATTTTGTGTACAAGCTTCTTTAGTACATCACTCATGATCATTTGCCAGCAGGGTTACCAAAGGGAGCCGTCTTAGAATGTGGTTAGAACTGAAACATTAAAACCGAGGGGATTGTACTTCCAAGTTTAGTCTGTTCCCCTTGGCTGTTAGCCGTCAGCTATAAGTGCATATTTGCTAATCCACACACACACACACACACACACACACACACACCATCTCATTGCTAAATACAAGATACTTTTTCCCCTCTATTTTGGCAGCAGATGTGCTCTGTGCCCCCGTCCTGTCAGATTCGATCACGGCCGCTAACAGAACCTCTCCGGTGACTCGGATCCGGCTGCGTACCGGGTCACAGCTAACCTGTGAACTCCCACCTTACTTTTCATGCTGGGTGCATTTTAGGATGTTGGTTTTTTTCTGATTTACGAGGCCGCTGAATGAGAGCGGCTGCCCCTTGTCACCACCGAGGTTGTGGTAATGCACTGACGAGCGGAGAGTGAGGATTTCATATTTCATGGTTGAATGAGTCGGATGCGACGCACCTCCCGCTGGCTTCGGAGGATGTGAAGAGGTTAGATCATTGATGCTGAGATCTTCTATCTGTGAGATTCACCTTTGACCTCGTGAGGAAGCAACACTGCAAACTTTGAAACTTGTGCCTGCTGAAAGAGAAAGTTGAGAATCAACTCCAGGAACACGTGTGCTCTGCTGCAGCTTTGACATTTAACTGAAGTTGACATATTTCCACGAATCCTGGCAGAGCTTCGACGTGGCCGCGTGCTCCTCCAGTGACATCCTGATGTAACTTGCTCATGTTTTCTAACTTTTAAACCTCCTAGAATTCCATTTCAGACTGTGAAGCTCCCTCAGGAGCAGCAGGGAATTGGAGAACCTCTATGTTGCTGTCTGCTTCACTCTTATTTTGCTGTCAGTTTTCTTTTAAAAGCCTCCCTTCCAAAAATGTAGGTCAAAAGGTCGCAAGTGAATAATTTCCTGGTGGTTTTTAAACACTTGAACAATCATCTGGTAGACTCTTCAACCTCTCACTGAAATGAGCTTGTTATTGTGGAAAGAGAGGGAGAGAGAAAGAGAGGGAGCGAGGGAGGGGGAGGAGAATATTTCTGTGAAACACCTGAAACTTGCTTCAGATTCTCATACTTTTTTCCCCACATCCTGACATCCACCACCTCCGCCCCTCCTTCACAGCCTGGGGAGCTTTCGTCTGCTCGGCCAGGTATATTCATGCACATTGCTCTGCTCTCTCTCTCCTGCTCTCTGTTCCTAACATTGTAATTATCTCCAACACTTGATAAAACCCCTCAGGCCTCCCTCCTTCCCCCTCTCTCAATCTCGCTTTATTGCCATCGTTATATTACACTTAATCATCTCCCTGGTACGTTACTGCTCTTCTTTTCTGATCTATCTATCCTTGCTATACACTTTCCTCATCTTTTCTCATCCCTTTGCCCTTCTCTTGCTGTCTTTCAATCCATCCTCTTCCTCTGTTTCTCTATTCTCAGCCTCTCTTTCTGACATTCTTCAGGCGAATTATGCTTTCCTTGTAAAAAGTCAGTCAGAAATAGGTCAAACAGGGAAAGCGCCTCCTCTCTTTTCTCTCTGTGTCTCCATGATTCCACACCTAGTTTTACTTGGAGCATGTTTACCCTCTCCACCTCCTTCACAAGGTCCTGCTTTCATCCCTCAGCTGGTTGTTAATCTCATGCCTCTCATGCTAGTGCACGCCCACAAACCAGCAGGCTACACTTTGATGCTTTCATGGCGGATGGGATGTCGAGGTATGTATTTATCCTTGATGTCTTCCTACGTCCATATAAATGATGGAATGTCTGTTTTTTCATGCTAATGCAGACACTTGTGTACATGCATTAATGCTGCGTATTCTCATGGAACGTTCATGATACCTCACGGAATGCTGTGTGCAAATATGTGTGCATAAGCCTACCAATGTCCAGCACGAGTGAACCCCCCAACACCTGAAGTCACGTGCTGGCGGCGGACGCCAGCGCTGGAGGGGTTTGGTGTGGATGTGTAAGGAGAAGTGGCTCACATGCCAGAGGCAGGTTTCTCAGTGATGCTTCTCAAGTTGACTAAAATGGGTATAAAAGATCAGAGCCTGCAGCCCTTTGGATGTTATTGGACCAAATGGATCCCATTTGTCGGGGTTCTAAATAGGGGAAAATAGGTTCTTACGTATCTGTGAACCACGTGGTTCCACCCGGGCAAAGATCACGGTTTGTGTTTCAGTACAGCAAACAGCAGCAGCTGCAGGAGCATGAGGGCTCCCAAAAAATACATGTTTTTGATGTCAAGAGCAGCTGCAAATGTTCTGGCCCAGGATTCTGCTGGTTATCGGAGAATTATGGTGCATCACTCTTCGTAGGTGTAGGTAGGACCACCGACTGAGAAGCTGATTAATTGCATGGTTGTCACGCAGAAGGACGTAGGTGCTGACGCCCTCTGGGGACATGCAGTCTTCCACTGACCCCTGTTTCTCTGGATGACTCACACTCTGATTCGTTCATTAGCTCACAAAAGGCACAGCAGGCACCGACTGAGCTTCTGTTTTCACTTTTGAACCGGAGCAGCCGTGAATGGAGGAGTGGAGCGAATCATGACTATGATGGCACGTCGCTCAAGAGCGTCAGGATGTGTATTTGTTGTTGATGTAGTTTGTGTTTCTGTGTGTTTTCCAGGATGGTTGAATACTCGCTGGACCTGCACAACATCAACTTCACCGCCATCAGAACCGTGAGGGTCCTGCGGCCTCTTAAAGCAATTAACAGGGTGCCAAGTAAGTCCCGCAGCCACTCCGCCGGGTTGAACTGAAATCATTCAAATGTAACATACCAGCTGTGCAATGCTGACGCTGGCTGGCCGTCAACGCTGCCGCGTCATGGTGTGGTTTCCCCACCGTCAGTCGCTGTTCACACTGATGAATGAAACCAACTTCTGTACGTCGAAGAACCGAGAGCTGAAACTGAGGATGTTGATTCAGACGATTCCATCCTTCCCCCTGGCTTCCTTTCAATCCCACCAACAGATGCCTGCCAGATTAAGACGCCACGTAGCTCAGCTGCTGTCTAAAGTGTTGAACATGAGACACTCATTGAGCCAGAAATACCTCAACATGTTTATATTAGACAGAACAAGATCTAGATTACATCCATCGCTCGCTGGAGGGAGTGAGATTGGATTCTGAGCTCATGAGAGCCACGAGGTTTAGTAAACGCATTGGTGGGGAAGTTTGTTTAAGCGAAGTGAAAACAGGCGGTGTGACAGCGTGAGGCTTGTGTGTCTTCACTTGTGAGTCTGTCTTTGTCATGGAGGGAAGGTGTAGCCCTGGACACCACCACAGAGGTGGTTCGAGTTCTCTCTGTGGACCGATGTCACGGTGAGGACAGATGCATGCCAGACCAGTAACGTGGGCATCCATGTTGTTCTTCATGCTGGGCTGTCACGTTACCATTCACACGTTGTGGAATTTCAAAGAATTTCAACTCCAAAAGGTCCAGTTTAAAAACTCCAGTTTTGGCCGATCAGTTTTGCTGATGAGAGCCGGAGAGGAAGAGAGGTGCATGAACTCCGATTCAAGGCTGAATCATGGATTTGATATGTGGGGGAGAACCAAACGAGTTTCTACCTTGTGGGATGTTCCTCGGGGCTCTGCTGGTGACTGTACAAACACTACCACAACTCCAACAGCCTGAAGCTTACATAACAGCGCATTCTCATTGATTCAAATCTTTTATTCACTTGAATAAAACCTGGAATGTAAGAGAAGAGAATTTCATGCCTCAGATCTGTTGGCCTGATTTGTGTTATTTTACAATTTAAAGTCTAACACACGAAGCTTCCTGGTTCTGGTAAATCATTGTTAAACTGTAACCTTTTCTTTTCTTTTCTTGCCTTTTAACTGGAATTCTTGCTCTAATGACACCACCCACGGGTGCACGGCCAGACACAGAACTCTGCGGCTGCACTCACAAACGGCCCCTGTGTCACCGTGATGTCGTGTGGTGATCTGGTATGAATGATTCACCGGGCTGACAGGTAATTCCTCGTAGTGTCACTTGACGCAACGAATGCTGCAGTGATGACAGCACACCACTCGCCCGTTCATGGGCCTGAAACAAACGACATTATTCTCACCGCGCCGCCATGGCGACACAAAGCTGACGGCCCAATGCTTCTTCGTCTTGTTCTTTTGATTGAGTCCTCGTGTCTGGAGGGCTGCGGGGCCGAGTCTGCTTATGCATCTATGGCGTTGGACATGAAACGAAACAAATCCAATCACTGGAGTCAGATTGGGTGTCGGGGACTCTGAGCTCGAAGTGAACTTGTATGTTTTGTGGGTGTCATCCTGCCTGCAGGCATTCAGGAGTGAGGAAACAAGGACACTGAGCTGATCGGGACTCCTCATCAGCACAAAGCCGTCACTGAAGTGATGATCTGACTTCGCTGAAGTGTTGTGAAAGGCAGGATCCTGCCACTCAAAATCCACAAGTGCTGTTTAGTCTGTGTCTCTCTGATGAGAATAATCAGAGCTCGCCGCGATTTGCTTTTGTGCTTTATGGGTTTGAATTGCGCCTTGCGAGCAATGATTTTAACAAGCATTACTGAGTCAGATACGCTGCTGCTTGAAGTTAATGTTGTTTTGCTTCTTTTATAAGTATATTCGCCGAACCTCCCACTCATCATAAATCTGCAACTCAGTGTATGATATCTCAGAAACATACCGTCATTCTTATTATTCCCTGGAACTGTCTGCAGTGGGCACAGAGCAACTCTGCATCTCTAGATGTTTCAGTAGATGTTAATATGCACACAGGACACAAACATACATGATTTAAACTGTCGCTGTGCCTTGAGGCGAGGAAACGTCTCCGTAAGTCTGATTCTAGGAAAGCTTTCCTTTCGTCTCACTGACATTTTTGTGCCTCCGCAGCAGCTGCAGCAGTTAGTGATGGGACGCAGGACTCTTTGAAGGGAGCCGCACCTCCAGGAGCCGTTCAGAAGAATGGCTCGTCGTCGTCGTTCTCTATTTGTGATGCAAAGACATTTTAAAAGTTAGCCTCTGGTTTCTGCAGGATGAAAGCCACCAAATGAGCTCAGAGCTTCATTCTGCCAGAGCTGCAACTTTTCGTCTGAATGCAGCTTGATTTGCTTTTGATCAGCAGAAGTATCCTGAGTAATTAGTCGTCCAGACAGAAGAGCCACAGCTCCGCCGTGTAGGTGCACCCAGAGCCTCTGGTTCTCTGGTAAGCGGCGCTTCCAGCTGGCGTCAGGCTGATGGTCGATGCTGCGTCCTTTAGCACCCAGCCCTCAACCGTCAGAACCTCATGGTTTACTGTAAAATCCCTCTGTGTTTGAGGAACTGCGCCTGCACAAGTCTGTAACGTAGTTGGGTTAAACTTGGAACTCGGTTCTGAACAAAGGAAGAGTTGGTAGCAGTGAACCGTTCAAAAGAACCCGACCGTTTGTGAATGTAGCCTCTCTAACAGCTGGAAGCGGGCACCGTGTTCTCAGGTTTCCTGTCCCATTCGTATTAATGCAGTTTCTCTGGAGCGTCTTCAGGGAATTTATCGAGTTTGGCACAAGCCAAGATGAACTCAAAAGATTTAGTTTTTCATCTCTTCAGGTCCCTCCTACACTCATCTCTATTCCATCGCTCCTCGAAGCCCACATCCCCACTGTGTTACACTTTCCCTCCACTCTCTCCCTGGTTTCTCCTTCCATCCCTCTGTCTTTTCCTTCCTGCGTTGGGTCTCTGATGTCACGTGTAAGTCAGCCCCACAGCACCAGTCGCTTCTTACTCAGCAAGAAAAGGTTTGTTGGGTCGCCTGTTGTTTGTCAGCTTGCTTTCCGTCTGGCTGCTGACTCTGAACTCCTGAATGTGGAATATTTCAAATACACACGCAAATGAAACAGTTTTGCACGAGGAATTCCTGACATACACAGATGTTGCACTGCCCTGTGTTTGACATTGAAAGTTGCAGGACTGGTGAAAAGAGATGTGGATTCCATCTGTAGGACACCAACAAGGAGGCCTCTGCTGTTTCACTCTGAAGACTTAGTCTCTTTCTCATGAGGTACAAAGAAACATCATACCGTGAAAAACTGTACACTGCTACCATTCCGTCTCAAAGCAAAGCTTTACATTTCAAACTTTCACGCCATCCCTGATGGCTGGCAGTGTTTTCTGCATGAAGGACCTCATTTGCCGCTGAATGGCTTGTTTGCCGGGCGCTCTGCTGGGAGGAGGCAGCCACGATTCCCGTCTCAGTCAGGTTTGAAGCTGTAATCTGGCATTTGTATGAGCACAGGTGCCTTTTTATCAACTAAGCTTCCTAGACAGTACAAATGTGCCATATTAATATTTGCCGTAGCCCCCGTAACGGCCACCGGTGGAGCGATGATAGGCTTGAAGCGATGGATGTGATGCAGGGAAGTCACACACTTACTGTGATATAACCACAATAAAACACAGATAATCTCATACTGGGTTGATCTGTTCTGTGAGATTTCTTCAGAAACATTTTAATAATAATAATGATACTTTTGGTTTGAGGCAGGGAAGAGAGAGGAAATGGAGCAGGTGAGAAAAGAAGAAAAATGACGATAGGAAGAGGGGATTATCCAGATCCATAAAGGATAGGCAAAGATGGACGAGAGGAAGAGAGGGATGAGGCGGGGGGACTGAGATGAGAAGGCTATTAGGATGATAGATGGAGCCGAGGAGACAAGTGCAAGAGACGGAGGGAGTCGTGGGATGAACAGAGGTAAAAATGAGTGAGGGATTGGGAGGACTGGGACCGAAGAGGAAGATGAGATGAGGAAAGGAAGATGAAAGATACGAGACAAGAAATAACGAGATGCAAGCAGCGGCAGCCAGTCATTGTTGAAAGTTTTTCATTGCCGAGTGAAATGGAGGTATTGTTGTTCTTTCAGGAACAACTTTCATGATAAAACTTCCTGCAGATTGAGGAGCGTCAAAGCAAAATACACACTTGAAGCTCGCACCCCCGCAATAGTGCAGTAGTTTCTGTGTACAAAAACTTTAGTCTTTAAAAAAAAAAAGTAAGAAATTGAAAAATCTTCTGTCAGACTTCTTTGTGGTAATCAAATCCTTGTTTAGCTACAGAGACTACAGATGTTCAACAGGTTTTATTTGTACGGCGCCAAATCACGACGAAAGTTCCCTCCTGACTCTTTCCAAGTAGAGCAGGTGCAGCGCCTCCCTCCTTCAATGAACCTCCACCCAACAATCCTCCATCAGCAGCACATCCTGCCAGAGCCAAACGGGGGGGCAGCAACGCCGAGTGCCCCTCCCACTTCTCTTTGAGTGGTTTTGTTGTGGTAGTTGGGAGGAGAGGAGGGCTGTGCAGGTTTAGCGGTAGGAGGGGCTTGTCTACATGGGGGGGGCACTGATTGTGATTCTGATGGTTCTGCCCCAGAGCAACGCGTGTCTTCTCCCACAGGGCTTGAGACAGGTGAGGCTGGACAGATGTGGCTACTGGCCTTGCTTCTGAAAACCCTGGCTTGAACCTGGAGCTAGCAAGCTAACCCACCAATGCCGCTCCGTGATCCTGGACCCTGTTCTGCCTCTCGTGTCATCAGTGAATTGTTGCGCTGTGTTCCACTGGATGACTCTGTGGACACTCTGCTTTGTTCCTCCTTTATTTTGAGTCTCTCCAGTGTTGACTCCCGCACATTTTCTTGGTTTGCTTGGCTGGTTGTGCAAAACCCTGTGTTTGATTCAATTTGGTAGTAATATAGGATGTGGGTTGAGGAACAATAGATCTGATTTTGGAGCTGATCCACACCTGGTGGGGGACGTCTGCGCAAATGGTCACTTGCCCCCCGGTATCCCCGGTTCCGCACCATTTCCTGCTCCAGACTTTGTATTTGGGTCATTTTCTTGTGCTCCATTACCCTTAAAACATAACAAATCCTGCCTGTTTTCACTGTTTACATTTACATCCGGTCATTTTTCCCAGGTGGACAGTCTCGCATGATCTGTTTGGACGACCGGGGCAATAAAAAGGTTATTTCCTATATCGCCAGCCCCAGAACGAAAAGGTCAGTTTCCAACAGAATCCACTGTGCCGTGTGCCAGCACCAGCTGCCAAAAGCAAGTTATTCCCCTCCTCTTTATTTGCTGGATGAATAAAGAAGCAATTCCCTCCTTTATTACAGACAATTTAGCACAGAGCTCATCTCGGGGTAATTCGATCTTCATGCTGCTGGAGAGACACAAACATATTCACAGCACACACACACACACACACACACACACACACACACGTGCAGGCATATATGTAAAATATGCATGAGTGAACATACGTATTCGAGCTAAACAAACACTGGTACATGTTAGACACCAAGCATGTGTGTGCACACACACATAGTGGAGGGTGTGTGTGTGTGTGTGTGTGTGTGTGTGTGTGTGTGTGTGTGTGTGTGTGTGTGTGTGTGTGTGTGTGAAGAGTCAGTTAATGGGACACTAATGGAAATGATCCATGTTGGGGTCCCACTGGTCACTGCTTAGAAGACTGGACCTATTTACTACATTACCCATAATCCCCCCTGGGAGACAGCACTTACGCAGCTAAGGTAACGCTCATCAGTGTCCCTTCTCTCCTCCAAAGCTCTTCATCCATTTGTTTTCCCTCTCACTTCTCATCCATTTTGCTCATTTCGTCTTCCCGTCTGCTCCTGCATCTGCAGATGCTCCCACGCGCAGCTGTAAATTATTAAGGCTGATCAGAATCATCTCTCTGCTTGTTGCTGTACGCTTTTATTCCAATATGACCGCTGAGACGGAGCATATTTGAATGTTTGTATCTTTTGGTCACACTTGACCTAAAAGCACCCCCACAATGCTCATTTATTGTGTCACTCCGGTTGTGTTTTCGTCTGTTATGCCGCCTACTTTCAGGCAGTTTGGTTACAGGTTGTTCTTCTCTCAGGAAACCAACTTAGATTCATTTGAATGTCCACTGGGAGAGGACAGGCAGGCAGATCCACACAGCCGTTGAATATTTCAACTTTTCTTTCCATCATGCATCTTTTTTTACTTGATTCCTGTCTTTGGTAAACTTGTTTCCTTCTGTTCATTGACCAGAAATATCAAACCACGCCAAGGTGAATTGCTGCCCTCTGCTGGTTGCTCTCAACTCTCCATTTACAAGTTACGTCCATGCGTGGGGTCAAGGGTCAAGGGAAAAGAGCGTGGTTTATTGCATGATGCTGTTACACTGGCTAAACAAGATCAAAATGACCTAACACTTTTACATCACACTTGGTTCCATCAGCTCAATACGATGCATTTTGAAGTATTGCTTTTGAAAACGTTGGACGTGATGAAAGTTTTTACACGTCTTTTTGAGTAGATGCCCCAAGTCGACCAATGGAAATTCCAGTTTTGAGATAAATTCTGGTAGCGAATCTGTAACTCTTGAGCCTGAACAGCTGATTCTGCCGCCGCCGTTACTCCCAAACTTTGTCTCTGGACGGCAGCAACATGATCCACAGCTCGTCTGCCTGACGCTGATTTCTCAAGACCTCTCTCCATTTTTCATGATGGATGACTCTTCGTCTACCCTGCTGCGTAACGCTGCCTATGGCGCCATCTTCTGACGGTATTATGCGGCCCATTTTATTCCAGACCAGTTGAAGGAAACACACCTCAGGCTCATATCCTTTTTTTATGACATGTTTGCCTCAGATTTATTTGACAGTTAAATGGAAAGGCCACTGCAGTGTCTAGCATGATATTACAGGAGCCGCTTCTCACTTACAACAGACTTAATCATTGTTAGGAAGCAATCATCTGTGCGTGACACCTGGCAGTGACACTTCCAGGGCCATTCCAGCTCATTTGGTGGAGTTCAACGAAGCTGTTTTCTTCTTGCACTCATGTTAAGAACAAACATGGAATGATAGCATGCGAGCAGAGATGCTCCCTGCTACTAGCGTTGGCTGGCAGTGAGAAGCTTAGAGGTTTAGTACCCTGGAATCATCAAATATGAATATCAAGCTGGACGTACAGTACATCCTCGCGCTGGTCATGCTGACCTCTGTGTGTGATTGTGTGGAAAAGCTGGTCAAAGTTCTTTTCCTCAACAGAAGTAAAATCTCAGCCTTCAGGCAGCATTTGATATCCATGCGAGTTGTGCACTGCCTGCTTCCTGCTGTGCCTCAGGATATTTTTCTCAAGGAAATACAGAGCAGGAAGTCTCATCTATTGCTAACGGCTTGATTCTGTATTGTTGGAGCAGAAGATTAAAAACGTTGATGTGTCACATATTTGATTTTTCAAATATGAATTAGTGGAACACTCAGGGATGTTTCCAGCTTCGTCCCTCTGACTCAACATCGAAAATAATGAAGTTATTTGGACCCCGGCGCTGCTGGGAGAGGCCCGCCTGCTAGCCCACTTACCCCCTGATTAGTCAGCTAAAACTTTATCAATCCTCGATCTGTTTTCCAGATAGAATTTAATCCCTGCTTGAGTTTCCTCATTGAGATCAGAGCCAAATGTAATGGGCCATGGTCTCACAATTAGTGTGGGGATTAGAGATTGATCAGCTAATTATGATGATACGATGGTTGATAGGGAAATGTCAGCAACATGCCTTGAATTTCTGAATCCCAGCATGAGAGGGAGGGATGAGGAAGAGAGACAATGAAGATGGATGGTAGCGATGGGCTGAAAGCACCAGGCGTTTTGCATCTTTATGATGATTTCAGGCTAACAGAGAAACGCTCTGCAGTCTGCACGTCGCAGTGTCGCGACCTCCTCTGCGCTGCTACTAGGCTGTAGCAAAGTTGCGCTTGAGTTAGCTTGATCCAGGTCGCTCAGGTTTAGCTGCCTGCTGCTGCTTCTTCTACATTGATTCAGTTCAGGTTAGAATGAATGAGGGTGTGTGGCTGGGCTAATGCTAGGCTAATGCTAGGCTAATTCGAAGCTGCGGGTGAGCATGTAGAGCTCAAAAACAAAACAAAAAAAATCAACATTCTTAAAGGGATAATTCACTCAAAAATGAGAAGTTTTTGTCGATTTACTGTAGTCTCAGCGTCACGGAGCGCCAGGCTACAGTGAGGCTACAAACATGGTGGCAGTGAAGTTTTTCACAACAACTGAGCGATGCCGAGTCTTCAGGAAACAAAGTCTCAGTTGTTGTCTATCATGTTTTGAGTCCGAAACATCAAGCTTGACGCATTTTGTCTTTCCAGGCATGCGCATCCTTGTGAACCTGCTGCTGGACACTCTCCCCATGCTGGGAAACGTCCTCCTCCTCTGCTTCTTCGTCTTCTTCATCTTTGGCATCATCGGTGTCCAGCTGTGGGCGGGGCTACTGAGGAACCGCTGTTACCCGGAGGAGAACTTCACACTGTGAGTCGACGCCCTGCAGTGCGTTTGCATCCATGCGATGGTGATTGTTGGTTATGTTAGTCTGTAGCTGAGTTGTGGGAGGTGAACATGTACACGTATGTACACGTGTGTATGCATGTACACGTCTCGGGGAGTGATGTTCAGTGGAGCTTTTAGATAAACGTGTTGAGTCTGTCACATCTCCTTTCATTAACTTGGCCTCCTCAATGTGACTCGCAAAGATTAATTTCTTCATCCACTCAGTTTCCTGATATTAGCAGAGGGAGATGAAGGCTCTTGCTCACCCTCTCTCTCTCTCTCTCTCTCTAAAGTGCTAATATAATGAGCCTGATTGCAACTTAAACTTGCACAGGCGAAGACCCTATTGAAATTGTTATCTCTTAATCTTCCCTGCCACTTAATTAAAAACACACACTCTATCAACTCACCTCAACCTCCACATCTCTTTCACCCATCCACACACACACATGCGCACACACACACACACCTACAGTGTATGCACGGACACTCTTTGCTACATTCACTAATATTATTAAACAACTGATGTGATGAACTGTCCACGATTAATTGAGGGAATCGAGTCTTTGCTAATAACAATGACCGACGTTGTAGCAGCTTGAAGGGCGGAAGTTGTTCACCATAATCCCGTCAAAAGAAAAGTCAGTCAGACGGAGTTCCCGTCTGTCATTGTTTTTGTCTCGGTTACAGTGACGTCATCTTTTCATTCAGTTACTGGCATGAGTGATTAGTAATTGGGCTTTTCAGGGTAAGCAGTACACGAGCCCCTTACCTGTGTAACACACACACACACACACACACACACAGATGTCCCCCACCAACACACACACACCCCTCACTGAATGCCCCCCAGCGGGGCTTCTGGGGTTGTGGAAAAGGTCTAAGCTTTAGAATGCTAATTATGTGAACCAGGTATTCTTTTTGTGCACCTCTAACCTTCACAGTCTGACAGCTGAATGCACGTCACCTTTTCACCATCACCTCTGCTGCACACCTCTATTTATCATATATCCGATTATACTACATTGGTGACAGTACTGGTGACAGTATTGCAGTATTTCCAAGACAAATGTTCAGTATATCAGTGACTGTGGGCCTACAGGGCCTAAACTCATTCGTCCACGTAGCGGCAGCATCAGGAGAGTTGAAGTACCGCGTCATTGGACGCCGGCGAGCCGACTTGTGTCTTTCTCTTGACTGGAGCAGGGAATAATTCACTTGTGATCCCAAGACAACTGCGCTGAAACAAAGCTGCAAATCTGCAAAAGAACTTGAAGGATTCATCACATTTACTCCATGCAGTAAAAACAGCATCTCAACCTGTTGAGTTTAGAATGAATGAAAAACTGTTTTGTTTAATAAAATCAAATCAATTAAAAACCAACAGGTGTTTTGGGGAAATTTGCTCCAGTCCATCTGAGCTGGTTCGTGTTTGCTTAACAGCAGCTGGCAGACTGTCAGATCACATTTACTACATTGATATGAAGTCGCTTCTAGACAGAAATCGCAATGACAGTATTTCACCTTTACATTTTTTTTTTCTCAAAGAAAAACATTTAGATGCCAGTCAAACGGGGAAAAAAAGGGCGTTTTAATTTCAGTTGGACTTAGAAGTCATGAATTCTAAACAATGCTTCCTGGGGGCACCAACATAAAAATCAGATTTATGGGGTCTAATTGGTCCGGCTTGTTGCGAAGTATCCGTGGTGAATCCAACGCCAGCGTGAAAACACAAAGCTCTGACAATAACCGAGGTTCTGTTGGTGAGGGAGAGTCGGGGGAGACCACATCCTTGTCCAAGCGTTTGATTAGCTTGGTTTGTCTGCTTGGAGGCGCGGGCCGGACGGCGGGTCACGTTGATGAGCCCAGAGAGAGGATAATGATCACACAAGAGACTTTGGGGTAGGCCATCACCATGGTAACCAACTCTGGGATGAGATGGGAGTAGATGTTATTGAGGGGGGTGGCCCCGACCACCTGAGTTCATTTCACTAAGGCAGTCCAGCGTTGCTCAAACACGCACGCCAGACGATTTGTTTCAGCAACAGCAAACTGTTGTAAATCAGTGGATGGGGGAGGAAATAAAACACAGCTTTGTGTGCTGCTGCTGCCGGGCGTCCAGCACCTCCTCAGGTGTGAAATGACTGCTGCCTGTCCCACAACGTCTGCAGGCAATCGCCTCAGAACGCAGAGACAGCCAGTGGATGGCCGGTCAGATAATGAGCTGGGCTGTGATATCTGCTGTCGCTGGATGTTGGCTCATTCATGCAGGGAGGGGAGGATTTGTGGAAAAAGCAAAAATGCTGTGACAGAGTAATATACTGCAAAAGCCTGGACGGGACACTGAAAATGGAGCAGTAATACCACAATCAGAAGGTATTTATATTCAGCAGTTATGATAAAATGGGCGTCTGCTCATGGCCCAGAGGCCTACAGAGAGTAAGACCATCCTGGGGGAAAAAATGCAATGCCTTCCACCCCGATTGCATCTACTCCCATCTCATCTCTAGTTGACATAATCTACTACTTCAATTACCTCATCATGCTACGATGCACTGTACCCTGAAATGGTTTCAGGAAGTATTGACAAGGAGTAGTGCTACGATAACAGCCAGGAGGAATCCTGCTTTACCAAGTGCCAGACCTTGGTGATCGGTTTGCTCCTCTGCAGTTCTCGGGGCCCAGTGGAGGGCGGGGCTTGGAGCCAGCAGGATGGCGAGACGGGAGGCCTGCTTTTTACCAGTTTTCTGATGAGGCTTAAGGACCGCTGAGGCCTGCCGATGGGTGGGCCGTGAGGCCGGCTACTGTAGGGGTTTGAAGCCTGCTCGTGCCTGTTTGATGATCAAATCTGTTAAAACACTTGTGATGTAAACAGCAGAACACTGTTGAGTCAGCAAAGGACTGGAGTTCTGCTCTAGAAGTACTGATCCTCGTTTTTTTAACGTAATCTGTCAAGAAACAAATGAGCCATTAATACTGGGCTACAGGATTACATTCTGTTCATGTTACAGGACCTTTAATTTTATCTTTATATCAAATCGTTTCGCTCAGGACTTTGGTTTCTCTGCCTGCATGAGCCAATGAAATAAAAAAAACAAAGAAAAAAACAATACGTCTGGAAAAAAAGCTTCACCGTAACTCAACGGATGTAAAAAGACTGCAGATTTCCGCAGGTCACTGAGCTTGATAATGGCTTCCATTCAGCAGAACACAATGCAGGGAGACTGAGTCAGTGAAGAGAGTACAAAGAGCCTGACAAAGACATAGACTGAGCCAGAGACAGGGTAGCGCTCACAATGGCGCTTTCATCAAGTATCCTCAAACACCAGGTCAGGTGTAATTGCTAGCACCCATCTGCATTCATCAGTATCTCTTTGTCCGGTCTGCCCTTTAAATAGCAACCGACTCTTGAGCTGAACTGAGATCACGCAGACCTTTGGGTTTCTGTGTCTTTCCTTTTGTTATGGCAACACGTTGCCACATGTGTTCTGTGGTTTCCTGTCACAGTGACCATGACCTCTGGGGCCCTATTTCGAGCGTGGCGCAAGCTGGTACTCGGTCAAGCACAAACTTCATTGGTAGTTTCAAGCCGGCGCCAAAGATGTTTTCATGCTAAGCCTCCTCACCCGCGAACTAGCAAAGGAAGTCGTGTTCCTCCTGCGCTGACAGGTGCTTAAGTTTGACAAAGAGGCTGGTCTTTGGTCAATGGCGTCAGGTGTGACGAGCGCATCAGTCAGATGAGGGGATGCGCAGGATGGCAATGGGATTCGATTGATGCCTGACAACACAGAAACATTTGCTGCCACCTCCTCCCAGACCTGCTCCACTTCCTCCCAGACCTTCTTCACCTCCTCCTAGACCTGCTCCACCTCCTCCCAGACCTGTTCAATCTCCTCCCAGACCTTCTTCACCTACTCCCTAACCTGCCCCACCTCCTCCCAGACCTTCTTCACCTCCTCCAAGACCCGCCCCACCTCCTCCCAGACCTTCTTCACCTCCTCCCAGACCTGCTCCACCTCCTCCCTAACCTGCCCCACCTCCTCCCAGACCTGCTCCACCTCCTCCCAGACCTGCTCCACCTCCTCCCAGACCTTCTTCACCTTCTCCCTAACCTGCCCCACCTCCTCTAAGACCTGCTCCACCTCCTCCCAGACCTTCTTCACCTCCTCCCTTCTTCACCTCCTCCTTGACCTATGACTGTCAAAATCATTCAGTCCACTCATGTGTCCCAGTGGACCATTGTGAGGAATTTGAAAAAGGTCCCTCAAGGCGTTCCTGAGATATGGTGTTCCTGGGACTGATGGATTGATGCAGGACAGAAAATATAATGCTGGTGGCGTTGAAGCATAAAAATGAAGGAGCTACTATGTCAGGGCCACAACTCCATGACCACTGGATCAATACATCATGGCCACTACCTTATGAATCCATACCCAGCGGGTCAACTCATCATATACCCAGTCTGCAATAAATGCAAATGAGGCAAACAGAGGTGTTTGAGAGCGTATATGGAAATGGAGCTGGTCGATAAACACGGATGTGAAATCGAACGCCATTTAGTTAACAAACAGCCCTCCAGCATCTGATTCTCTCAGGTCAGTGTGATGACATCACACCATGACCGTTTACAGATGTGTAGTTGAGATTTTTTTTTTTTAATGTCACAGACAGGAGTTTTCTAGCTGAAGAGTACTGCATACTTAATTAATACTGTAGTAATCGCAGCTGACAACCTGCTGAGGGATGGGATCTCATCACAAGACGGTCTGTTGTCGACTCATTTTTGGCTTCTAGTGTATCTTTTCTTTTGCTGCGTCTGCTTTTGTTTGTTTATTTCTTGGCTTCTTTCCTAATATCTCTTTTCTGCTTTATTACCTCCCTCTATTTATTCCCTCATTGCTCCCCCGCAGGTTTGCTCCTCTCCCATATTTCCTTTCTGATGGCATTTTGGTTTAGAGTGTTTATTTTTGTACAGTTCCCTCAGTAGGTCACATCTTCCTGACATCATTTCGTGCTCCCTCTCTCTTTTTCTGTGGAGTGTTGGGACATATATCACAATATCACATCGTCATTATGTCTTATTATATGGTAATTTTTACAGATTAGTAAGGTCCAACAAACAGCAGGAAACGATTGTGGCTCTGGTTTATTTGTGATCACGGCTGCAATAAAAAGATTGGAAATGTGAAACCTGCCGTTGCTAAACGCTGGTTTACACCGTAAAGTCTGACGTTTGTTAGTATGGAGCTCCTTTTACATCTTTATTGTAAAACTACACTAAATTTTTGCAACTTAAAACTGCCAAATTGCTGACAATGCAATAAAAAATATGTATTATTGCAAGAAAAATAAATCTGTGATTAAAAATCTTTTAATTCTGCTTCAGAACTTTTTTCTTCAGAATCTGAAACTTTTCCCTGCAAGTCCATAAGTGAGCCTCTCGGGCTCGGCTCTGAACGATGGAACGCTCGTCTGTATTGGCCAGTCTTGAGCAGTGCTGTCGCTTCGACTGGGACTAGCCAACAGATTCCTGCCCATGAGACCCACAAAGCTTTTGTATTAACTTTTTGATTTTGTTACTGTGGTTTATATAACATGTAACCAACCGTGTCAGCTCGGGGAGATCTTATATACCAGACAGGTTCAAGATTCATCACACTTGATGAACAGCACACCAAGAAGTCAACCCTCCCATCTCATTCAGAAAAACAGCCGCCTCAAATCTGTGTCAGTCTGCATCTGCAAGGCTCCTTTGCTGTATCCAACTTGTATTAAATTACATTTTCCTCAGAATCACCTTCCAAAATATATACCGTTTGCAACAACTTCCGGTCTTCAGATATGGGGGGTATCAGATAAAAATTCAGATGCAGATAATGATGTCTCTGCACCAACAATACGGATGTCATCTCATTATGTCTTTGGTAAAAAAGCCCCACACATCCAAAAGGGATGTGTAAGGGGATTCTACGTGGTTCGAGGCAGAGAGACAGTGACAAAGTGTCAGTAATTATCGAGGGATTTAGAAACATCACTAAAAAAGAATGAAGGCTGGAGTGTTTTGTGCAGCTTCACTTCCTCCATTAAACATTCAGCAAACTCATTTTAAAACAACAACCAGCAAACCTCTGGTGTGAATACGAATGGGCCTGTGTGGTGGAAAATAAGTTTGTATTCTGCACTTCTACTCCAAAAAAAGTATCCTGCAAATCAGCGACACAAACAAAACATAACCTGCTATTTTCAATTGAGATGGTGTTTTGTTGGTTTTGTTTTCAGATAAATTAAGTTTGGTCACATTTGTGGAAGTTGCATACACAGCAAGTTCCATCACCTGAATTTTTAAAATATATTTTCTGGAAGAGAGAAAAAAAGAAATATCTATAAAATATTAAAAAAAGAAGCTGCAATATATATATAAGTGGTTTACTGCTCAGTCAATATAGTTCCTTAATTGACTGATAAGACACACGTGGGAAGTTCTGGTTATTCTTAACTGAGGAACGAGTCCTAAAACCAAGAAAGTGATTAGCATTTGAAAATGTCCGGCTCCCTCACCTCCAAGTCAAAGGGCTCTTTAAAGTTTATTTCTACAGCATGAAATATATCAGTCAATATGGCACTGAAGGATTTTAAAACCTTTCAAGTGTCTTAAAAACAGTGTTTGCTAATAAGTGGCTAAACGAGGCCATTGATGCCATTACGTTTGAAAATGACCTCTGATACAAAAATGTGTTTTTCTCAGCTTTTTTCGGAGGCTTTGCGCTTTTTTTCTGAACTTTTTCTCTTTCATAATCAGGGGATCTTGATGAATGAAAAATGTTCAGAAACGCCACAGAGGGAAACAGTTAAACATCATCATGCTGAAAACAGAAGATAGTTGGAGTGATGCTGATGTCCTGGTGTCCGCTTGTAGCGTAACGTTAGCTTTGTAATGCTAACGATGCATTTACACTTAAAAAACACAAATGCTTGCGCAAATGATCTCATCAAACGAAACATGCACGTCTCATCAACTCTCGTTGGCCTCACAGTTGATTTGCTGCAAAGAAATCCAGTATAAAAATCCCCTAGACTTTTGATCGATAGAAGAAGCCATTGTGAGCTGACTTCTGGGTTGGGCTACAAAAATAGCTCATCCCTGTGATACTCTACTACAGGTGCCAGACAAAAGCTCCCGAGAGTCGACTCTCTGCTTGATGTATCTGCATCTCTCCATCACTGCCTCACTTCTCACTCTGCCTGTGGTGTTACCGCTTCAATTTTACCATAACAAACATATCGTCTCTCCTCTGTCTTTCTCCCTCGCTGTAATTCATCCGGTAGCCTCTCTGCCTCTGATCATTATATTTTCTGCTTTCAGCTCAATTCCCACCCCACACAAATGTTGGAAATAGACACAAAGGTCAAGTTTTCTCTGTCTAACATCTCCATCAGACACAAGCACACAGACATGCTCACAAGCTATTCTCTTGTCTCTGTACTGTATATCTGTATATAATTGTGGGGGTGGATAGAATTGGACAGATATGGTGGTTGTTTTGTTTTTTTTTTGTCTTTTAATGCGCCAGCGAACAGCGGCGGTTGACAGGACTCCAGTTCTGCTCTTCGCTAGTCAGGCTTGAAATTGATTTACAGATTTTACAGATTACTCATCAGGCAGAGTTTACAGCCAGGCTTGAGTTGCAGTATATCATAGATGTTGAAAAAGGGCGAAAAAAGAATGTAAGGGTTCAAATGGTGTTGAAGGGATGAGGTGTTTTTGTTGGCAAGCCTCGGGGTTTGATGCGTCCCCTCACCCAGTGGGTTTGTTACAGTGCAGAAAACAAACCAGGTGGTGAATGGCAGTTTTGTTGAGGAAGATCATCTTCACGAGTGAACAAGACTTTTATTATTTTTGAAGGGTAAAAAAAAAAAAAAGAATCACCAGAAATTTGAAGCTAACGTTTAGCTACAATCTACACCACAGATGAATGACAAACTTCACGCTTGTTTTGTTTTCACTGTGTTAGTGATAGATTTTTTGACGTGTGGTATTTTGCTGACATATTTTTTTGTCAGAGATGAAATGTTAAAGTAGCTTAAGCTAGTGTGAGTGCATGTAACCACAAACTTACTGACGCAGAGACGGGGGGAGCAGACGTTCAGCGATGCTAACGTGCTAATGTGCGGGTATTAGAGTTCATTCCTGTTCTATTTCTCAGCTTGTTGTTTCTCAAATTCAGACACAACACAACATTACTTGAATGATATTTTAGGGCAAATTGGAGGAATTTTACATCAGATCATTAATGTTATTTCTTAGACCTGCTTTAATATGGATTTTTTTTTTTTGCAGTTTTTCTTTCTTTCTGTTTTGTCGCACTTGATTAAAATAAAGGACATGTCGCTCACCGTTTTTAAATGAAACAGAATGAGCAATGCAAGTTGTTTTAGTTTCATTACATGTTGTATTCATCACCCTCTCCCTCTACTCCTCCAGCACCTCAGGTCTCAGTCTGCCTCATCCCTACTACAAGGTAGATGAGGATGATGAGCGGCCCTTCATCTGCTCGCTGCCGGTTGACAACGGCATCATGTCCTGCTCAGATGTCCCGGCTCGCCGCGAGGGAGGCAGGACGTGCTGCCTGGACAAAGACGATGCCTTGTACCGCCAGTCGCTGGGCCTGAGCCCTGAGCCTCTAGCCAATGGCAGCATCAGTGTAGCGGGTCTGTGTGTCAACTGGAACCAGTACTACACCAGGTGTCACACTGGATCCTCCAACCCCCACAAAGGAGCCATCAACTTCGACAACATCGCCTATGCTTGGATTGTCATCTTCCAGGTCGGAATTTTGATTAAACCTGGCAACATGTAGCTTGAAATTTTCAAAATTGACAACAATGGCCAAACCATGACAGCCAATCAAGCGGCAGTAATGTTGTGACTCAGTCCAGTGCAGATTTATATCACTCATATACATTTATTGTTCTATCTCTTGTTCTGTTTTCCAGTGCATTTATTGTACTTTATGCTGCCCTCACACATGAAATATGAGGCACGTGTCTTATATATATATAGATAGATAGATATATAGATAAAGATATAGATATATAGATACTGTTAAATTTTTTTGTTCATTCACAGTATTTGATCTCTGTTTGTATGGGGAGGCATGAAACTGGAAAAAACAGAAGCCTGAAGTTGTAACCTCTATCATAACTGTCAAATCAAAGTGGTGGGTGGATTTACAGATGCTGGTTGGTGACTGTGTTTCCACCGGCAGGTGATCACTCTGGAAGGCTGGGTGGAGATCATGTACTACGTGATGGATGCTCATTCCTTCTACAACTTCATCTACTTCATCCTTCTAATTATTGTAAGTCCAAAAAAAATGGCCACAAACGTTTACAGGATGCTAGTTTATACGTCCAATTTAAAATGATTTCCGGTCGACTGCTTGTGTTGGATTTCACCACAAACCTGTTGAATGTAACTGCTACAGCCGATTACAGCAACCATCACTTTGCTGGCGTTAGGAGTCGCTGACAGTCCCACTTCCGACCTTTGACCCTTCAGCACTGAGATTTACTGAAGCAGCAGCAGCCGGCGCGCAAGAGTTGGTATGGATTAGTGGAATGGTTGAAGGACTCGAGCCACAGACACCGAGATTTGTTGCTTTATTGGTTAAAAACACAAAACCACAACATATCGCTGATACAACTTGCACACAGCAACACCGACTGATACACACTCACTGACACACACGTGCAGTGAGGTGGCGGCGAGGCAGCTAATATACTTTTAGATTCTCTCTTTTTGTTGCCAAGCTACAGCATAGCAGCATACCCATGCATACACAAACACTGACGCACACTCACCTCACACCCGCAAACCCACGCATGTACACACACTTGCTCGCATACCCATGCATGCGCGCCCAAACGCACTCATGCACACAAACATACACACACACAAGCATACACATGTACAGAAACACACACATGCATACGCATGTACACAAACACACACCAGCATACACATGGACACAAACACAAACCAGCATACACATGGACACAAACACACACAAGCATACACATGGACACAAACACACACAAGCATACACATGGACACAAACACAAACCAGCATACACATGTACACAAACACAAACCAGCATACACATGGACACAAACACACACCAGCATACACATGGACACAAACACACACCAGCATACACATGGACACAAACACACACCAGCATACACATGGACACAAACACACACAAGCATACACATGGACACAAACACAAACCAGCATACACATGGACACAAACACACATCAGCATACACATGGACACAAACACACAAGCATACACATGTACACAAACACAAACCAGCATACACATGGACACAAACACACACCAGCATACACATGGACACAAACACACACAAGCATACACATGGACACAAACACAAACCAGCATACACATGGACACAAACACACATCAGCATACACATGGACACAAACACACAAGCATACACATGTACACAAACACAAACCAGCATACACATGGACACAAACACACACAAGCATACACATGGACACAAACACACACCAGCATACACATGGACACAAACACACACAAGCATACACATGGACACAAACACACACAAGCATACACATGGACACAAACACAAACCAGCATACACATGTACACAAACACACACAAGCATACACATGGACACAAATACACACCAGCATACACATGGACACAAACACACAAGCATACACATGGACACAAACACAAACCAGCATACACATGTACACAAACACACACAAGCATACACATGGACACAAACACACACCAGCATACACATGTACACAAACACAAACCAGCATACACATGGACACAAACACACACAAGCATACACATGGACACAAACACACAAGCATACACATGTACACAAACACACACCAGCATACACATGTACACAAACACACACAAGCATACACATGGACACAAACACACAAGCATACACATGGACACAAGCACACACCAGCATACACATGGACACAAACACACACCAGCATACACATGTACACAAACACAAACCAGCATACACATGGACACAAACACAAACCAGCATACACATGGACACAAACACACACAAGCATACACATGGACACAAACACACACAAGCATACACATGGACACAAACACACAAGCATACACATGTACACAAACACACACCAGCATACACATGGACACAAACACACACAAGCATACACATGGACACAAACACACAAGCATACACATGTACACAAACACACACCAGCATACACATGGACACAAACACAAACCAGCATACACATGGACACAAACACAAACCAGCATACACATGGACACAAACACACACAAGCATACACATGGACACAAACACACACAAGCATACACATGTACACAAACACACACCAGCATACACATAGACACAAACACAAACCAGCATACACATGGACACAAACACACACAAGCATACACATGGACACAAACACACACAAGCATACACATGTACACAAACACACACCAGCATACACATGGACACAAACACACACCAGCATACACATGGACACAAACACAAACCAGCATACACATGGACACAAACACACACCAGCATACACATGTACACAAACACACAAGCATACACATGTACACAAACACAAACCAGCATACACATGGACACAAACACAAACCAGCATACACATGTACACAAACACACACCAGCATACACATGTACACAAACACACACAAGCATACACATGTACACAAACACACCAGCATACACATGTACACAAACGCAAACCAGCATACACATGGACACAAACACAAACCAGCATACACATGGACACAAACACACACCAGCATACACATGTACACAAACACACACCAGCATACACATGTACACAAACACACACCAGCATACACATGGACACAAACACAAACCAGCATACACATGTACACAAACACACAAGCATACACATGTACACAAACACAAACCAGCATACACATAGACACAAACACACAAGCATACACATGGACACAAACACAAACCAGCATACACATGTACACAAACACAAACCAGCATAGACATGTACACAAACACACACAAGCATACACATGAACACAAACACAAACCAGCATACACATGTACACAAACACAAACCAGCATACACATGTACACAAACACACAAGCATACACATGTACACAAACACAAACCAGCATACACATGGACACAAACACACATCAGCATACACATGTACACAAACACACACAAGCATACACATGTACACAAACACAAACCAGCATACACATGGACACAAACACACACCAGCATACACATGGACACAAACACACACCAGCATACACATGGACACAAACACACACAAGCATACACATGGACACAAACACACAAGCATACACATGTACACAAACACACAAGCATACACATGTACACAAACACACAAGCATACACATGGATTCCCTGAAGATGAACCCTTCTGTTCTGATAAAACCCTTCAAATTTTAAACTTTGTGCGCTTGCGTGTGTGTACTGTATGTGTGCACGCATGTGTGTGGGTGCACGTGCCATGATAGCGTTTGAGTGACTGTGAGCGAGCCTGTTGATGCCTCCGTCAGGCGGCGTGTGCGAGTGTGTTATCGTAATGGGGTGTGACTGCCTGTCGCGGGGGCTCCCCTCACCCAGGGGCTGTCTTGTCGTCTTTATTGCACTTTTAATTGCCTGCCGTCAGATTCACACGAGCGCCATCTCTCTTCTTGACTTACCAACATTTCCTTTGTGTCTTATACCCTTTAATTTTGTCCCTCCATTACTGTCTATCACCCTAAATCTCTCTGTCTTACCTTTTTCTTCCATCTATGAGTTCATCTGCTCTGAATCCTCCTCCATCCCTCTGTTTGTCACTCTTCCTCTCAACCTTCTTTATTTCTCGCTCTCCTTTCATCTCCTCTACCTCCTGGCTCCTGCAACATCCACTCCCCGCCCGCCTTCATTTCATCTCCTTCCATGTCTCTCGTTGAGCTTTATGCAGAGCATCATTCACGTGTCTTTCACTCTTCTCATTATTCGCTGTCACGTGGAAACACACAAACACTTCAAGAGTTCATTTGCACAAACGGGTGATTCTTAAGACGGATAAACAATGAACAGAAACACAGGGAGGGACGCGTTCCAAGGCTCTTACTCAGATTTGCAGTGGGACATTATCTTCAACATCAGGCGCTGAAAATATCCGCTGTACAGTGATTTGTGGTGTTGGGGGGGGGGGGGGCCGTTGTGGTTGGAGGAAAGATGATGGAATGGTTGAGAAACTAGAGGGAGGATGTGGGAAGTGATAGAGGAAGATGGAAGAGAACAGGAGAGAGGGGACGGGCGAGAGGGAGCGACCACATGTTGGACCCCCGTCTTTGATCTTCCATGCAGCTTTAGTAATTAGATCAGCTCCATCCACAGGACCCGGGGCTCCGTGGTCGGAGCGTCAGGTTTAACAGGCCGTTCTGCTCCGCTCCCTTCCACAGGCGGCTCATGCCAGCATCTCAGGCCTCTGCTATTCATGTATGCACACAATTTCCACAATTCTGAACCAAAAATAGAGCGTTTATGAGGTGAGGCGGTAATAAACAGGTGCTACCACCAGAGCCACTGGTGGTCTCGGACGCTGTGATGATCAGGAACCAGCAACACAACGGCGTCCTGAAAGCTGCTCTTGAACCCTTTTTGAGTGGAAGTATGATTTTGGCCTGGTTTGAAGAGTAACTCTGACGTTTCCGTACACAGGTATTGAAGGATTGTATTCAGATTGATATTGCCTCATTCATTGTGTGCTTTATTTATGTTTTTATGATTTGTATTCCTGAATTCCATGGCGCTAGTTCATCAGTCTCTGGGCATGTGCGGGTGTAAAAACCTGTTTTGGACTTTGGGTTTGACTGGATCTGGATTATCTGAACCTCTGACATTGTAGCAAGATAATGTTGGTGTTAATTTGCTGGATGAACTGTCAGTCGCACAATTAGCATGATTGTTTGTCTGCTTGGTGATTGTGATAAATGTGCAGGCTGTGCACTTCTGGTTTTATTTCGACATCGTTTCCATAGCTTGTCAGTGACGTGTGGAGTAACGAGCCACTTAAGGAAAGAAGGTTGCCTTGCTTGTTTGCCTTCGGCTCCACCGATCAGCTCTGATGGGAACCTGACACTCAGGTCGACGAAGCTAATTTCCCCCTTCTCACACGATTCCTTCCCACCAGCACTAAATATGCCTCTCACCTGCCCAGCATGGTGCAGCACCGCGGTAAAGTCTACAGGCTAAACGCAGCATGGTGCAGTCATGCTAGCGAGAGTAAGTGTGGCTCCAACACAGGAGTTTACACAAATATTTCGCCGACACACAGATGAAGAGACGCAACGTGACAGACGGATGAAGGCGTCCACCGGCAATGAGAGAGCAGTCAGTCAGCTGTTTAATTAGATTTAAAAGGGGATGCGTATTAAACAATTAACAGTTTGACATCATTGAAATATTACCAATATGTAAAAATACTGGAGCGATGATTCTGGTGGGGTCTTTTATCATTAGTTTAATCTCCGTGACAGAAGCTCCTGCGTGATTAGTTGGAACTCTGAGGATGGTGGGAATGATCTTATTACGCTTGTAAAAGCAATCAATCAACGTCTCTGGTGCCACAAGGACAAAAATAACCAGTCTGTTCATGATTGCAGTTTAGCTGCAGCCAACAAAAGCAATCTAATAAGAATGTATGTCACAACTTGTACCAATTACATCGACTTAAAATAAAGTGGCCCGATCCAACGAATACATATGCAAATCTGAAGTATTACGTTAGCAAAATTATAAGTTGGCCCATTTAGAACCTTGAGAACTAGAAATGATTCCCTGGGGAGTCCCATGTTTTTTAATGGAAGTTTTGACCTCTCGGTGGGAGCTGAAAAATCGGTGGATCAGCAGAGTCTTTGAACTGGCTGCAGCGACTCGCTGTCTTAACGTACCATTGCAGTGTGAGCGTGTATCTGGGCTGTGTGTGTGTCTGGTACTCGAGCGTACACCGTACACCTGCAAATATACGCATGTTCAGGTGAGTTGAGGGGCCCGATGAGTGCTCAAACCGCACCTGTACTGTGCCAGCGAGACCCAGAGACAGACCGGGAATAGAAAATGACCAAACCACTCTACGTGATATCAAGTTGAAGGCTGGGCGCCACCTTAGCATCAGTGCAGAGTTAGCGAGACACAACTATTACAACAACAGCGACAACGCATGATGATGTCATTTAGAGATTCGAGGGGATGAGCAGGACAACTGATCTCTGGGTTTTATTTGCCTTGATAAAAGTGCCGATCCAAGATAAATGCATGAAATCTCTTTCCTCACCGCCGGTGCCTCGAGGAGGTGCGGTGTCCAGGTCTGAGGTGATCGAGATGATTCTGATTTGCTCTGATGTTTTTGGCAGAGATCAAAGATCAAAGCCAGGCCCCACCTCTCAAACAACAAGCGCTACAACAGAGGAAGGGGCAGGGCGGGGCTTGTATTAGTAGTAACTCAGAGATTAAAGTCAGAAGCCCCCCCCCCCCCATCCCCAACAATGATCTAAAGAAAATAATGAATTATGAATAGAAACTTACAATGTTACCCGCCCACTGGGATGTCTGCGGGTCCTCTGACAGTGCGACTAAACCCTAAACTCCAGATTCAAGATGAAAATCAACTCAGCAGCTCAAAATCGTTCTCTTCTGAGTGCCTGAAGCATCAGCGTCCCTGTTGTAAATGAGGAGGAATTTAAACCCCGTCAGATTTGTGTGTCAAAAGGGATCTTGTGATTTATTAGCACCATAGCAGGATTTTCCCATCACGGTTTCTGTCGCGCACCCCCGGCTAGGCTCTTTTCTTGTTACAGCACTTTTCAAGTCCTGGCTGTCTCACAAACACTCAGTAGAGGAAAGTGATTGAAGTAGTACTATTCAATGTTTGAAGTTGTGCTCCTATCAACGCCCCGGTCCTCTCGCTGGTTGACGGATGAGAAGACTTTTAATTATGTTTTCTTTAATAAAGCATGACAGTGAGCATGAAGACATGGAAGAGAGACAGACAGAGAGAATCCTGCACTCAAGTTTCCAGCATATTCAGTGTGTTGAGTTGAATCAAAAGAGAGGAAGAGCAGGATGAAGAGTGTGAGAGTGTACGATCGAAGATGAGTGAGTGATACGATGGCGACAGGTGGAGAGACAAAGATGGATGGAGACGCTGTTTTTCTGATTACCATCATACAGGAAGTGAAGAGACGAGGGCTCAGTGGAATTAAAGGCTTTGCATGGAAAACAGCTTGGCCTTGTGGAATTAATGTTTAACATCCATAAAATACCATCCTCAACCTGTTTTATTAGACAGACTTACAGCAGCATAAGCCTCTTGATTTGACACACTTGAAGCTCGCTCGTACCTGGGATGAATGCTAACACCCGTACGGCCTCATCGTTTATCTCGTTAATGTCCCTGTGTGGTGTCGCGCGGTTGTTATGTAAGATGGAGGGAATACTGCACATCCCACCGCGCCAATTACTCTCCTTGAGTTTTCTTTATGTACAATCAAGGTAACTTTATGGCTGGAGAAACAAATTAAAATGAACAAATGCTAATATGCAATCATGTTTGAGAGTCACATCCCAGCTTTTTGTCTGACAATGACAGTTTATCATGAAAATTCCTGTGTGAAAAAAAAAGACAGGATGAATGATCTTTTATGAAAAAAGAGGCTTTGTTCTTCCTTCTGATCCGTTCAGTTTTTTTTTCATAATCGTATTTTCTCTGGGTTTTCTTGCTCAAAATGGCTGGCAGGGACAGAGTTGAGCTCTGCTGTTGCTTTAGCGTGATGAAACATTACAGTACTAAACCAACGTTCAGCAGCAGCTCCGCTTATTTCACTCTCGTCGTATCAGTTACAGAAAAGCTACATGACCTCACGACGAGTCATGCTAAGCTGCGTCCCTGTCTCACCCCCACTCAAAACAAAATATGTTTACTAGCCAAGAAGAGGCCGTGTCACTGATGCTGCGCCCAAATGCTAAATGATGGTGTTCACGTAGCGGCTGCAAAGCAGCGCTGAACGTTGCTGATTTGTTGACACTCAGCAAGTAGCAACAGCGCGTCATGGGCTAGCTACCGCATGTAACCAGCTAAATGTATGTCATTTGCCCGATTAGCATGATCTTCCCTGTAGAAACGCCACTGGAACCTTTTAGTTTCTGGACGCTTCCTTTGGGCAAAATGCACATTTAGGAACCCCATGCTTGACTGATTGAAATGATGAAATAAAACCGTAAAAAAGTGCATGCACTTTCACCATGTCCCAGAGGTCATTCAGGAGAGTTTCCCTTGGATACGTTGCTGTCTACTAAAAGTGATGTGGCTATCTGACGGGCTAAGAGCTGCTTACTCTCGCAACCGGGCGGCTCAAAGCTGCGTGTTGCGATCCCTGTAAACTCAATATTTACTCTCATCTCATTTTAGCTGCGATCGGCGGAACAAAGTGCCTCCCATTCGCTGGTGTTCTGTGGACCGTCTGTGCGCCGCTTCACTCAGGTTGTGTTTTCATCAGAGCTGCTGGTGTGTAAACACTGGAAACTCAACCCTGCAGTAAATGTGTTGGGAAAGAAAAAACAAATACCGCAGAAAATATGAGGGGAGCTGCAGAGTCGGGGGTTATTCTTGGTCAAATCTTCCACAATTTATGCCATCATGTTGTTATATTATTCTTCTAAATCCTATTAAATTATACTTTATGGGATGTAATGCTCCGGATCAATGTTAGTGAAAATGGAGAGTTTTCCCTCTCTCTCTCTCTCTCTCTCTCTCTCTCTCTCTCTCTCTCTCTCTCTCTCTCTCTCACACACACACACACACACACACACACAGTGTAATCTAAAGTGTGGCTCCAGCAGAATGAGTATAAATATTTGATGGGAGCAGAGCGGGTGGTGAATGGGTGCTGGGACCCACTACCTTCTTTTCAGTCAGTGAGTCAAGAGAGTTGGCAGAACAAACAGCCACTCTGAGCACAAAATCTCTGCTTCCGATCAATGAAAAGCAGCCTTACACACACACACACACACACACACACACACACACTCGCACAAACACACACGCACACACAGTTATGTGCGTCAACACATATCTTAGTGCATCAGACACGTAAACACACTTTTATCCAGTTCTATCAGGCTGCACAATCACTGGTGAGTAGAGACACACACACACACACACACACACACACACACACACACACACACACACACACACACTAGCCTTCTCATTCTGAATCACGGAGTCTCTCGAGCAGTTTGCAACTGTCAAGTATCAAACGTGCTGAACTGCAGCACAAATATAAATTGATATTTCAGGGCTGGTTTCTAGATCAACTCTCCAGCCTTCGTAACTTCGGTTATTTAATGAAGCATTTTTTTTTGTGCGAGTACTTAGTCTCAGGTCAAGAAAGGCCTAACCAAAGGATGTTGGTCCTTGAAGCATTCGGAGTGAATACATGATTGGGTCTCATTGAAAAGCAAAACTCAGTGTCAGTGCTACAAGCATTTCTCACCTTTACTTATTTATTTTTCTAAGTGGTCACCTTGAGATGAATAGAGCAGGGAGATAAAAATGTCCAAAAAAACCAAACAACTTAACTTCCCTGAAACACAATCACAGAACCTGTTTATTCCAAGCATGTCTGGCCGGGCGTAAGTCAGGCGCTCGTGGCGTAATAAACTACATTTATGAGACATTCCAAACATTTGTCACATGATAAGGATTGAAAGGATAAAACAATATTTTGATTTATTCAAATTTAGTGCCACCATGGTTTTTATTTATTCATGCTTTCCCAAGGAAGCGAGTGTGTGTGTGTGTGTGTGTGTGTGTGTGTGTGTGTGTGCGCGCGCACGTGTGTGTCCACTGCTCTCATCTGTCAGACTGGGTTCGCTGCATGACGATTAGTTTGGCCTTTTGCAGATTGTTAAGATTGATATTTGGACTCCATTCAAAGTTGTCCTCTCAGAAATAATGACCAGATATCTGCAGCTGCATGCAGGGAAAATAAACTGACCTTTAAGGGGAAGTTGCCATGTATCGTCTGTAAATACACATTTACAGGAGTTAGTGTTTTTGTGCTTCGACCTGACCTGAGTGTAATTGTACACCCATTTATGTACGATGTATCAAAGCAAAAACAGAGACGGTCTTTGAGGGAATTCTTAGTGTGTTGGGTTCTACATGAGAACTGTAAAGGAGTATAAACACAGAGATGATAGAGAGGTGGAGGCTCAGGTCCCCCCACCATCCCCAACCAAGGCCAACGGACTGTCAGGTTCCTTTGACTCAAAGTCAGTGTTTTTGTGTGAGTTTAGACCTTAAGATGTTTTAATCCTTTGTTCTACTGAATAAAAAGACATCAGTAAAAGCTGCATACGTACATTCCAAAGGGTTTGCGTGTCTTCCACCTGCAGCAGCTGAACGAGACAACATTAGCGATTGTCAGGCCAAAATTAGAAGCTAGCAAAGTTGTTTTTTGGTGACGCTTAACGTTCATGGTGAGTTTGCCGGCTCTGTGTTTCCAATGGCTGCATTTGCACTGCGACAGTCACAAAAGTGGCGTTGATCCTGCTGACAAAAAAAAAAATCCAGAGTGATGCTGTCAAACTGGCCCTGGATAGTTTGTGTATGCAAACGTCTCTGCAAGACAAAAGAACTCTTCCTCTCAAGAAAACACTGTTGTATTCATGGCTGAGCTGTGAGAGAATCACAGTCCGTCCTCCAGCTGGGAGCTGAACCATGGATGCACTCATAAAAACTGCTGCGCTCACAAACCAAACAAGTCAGCAAGATGTTGAATCGCAGACTCGTGTTCATGTTCAAGACTGTTGAAACATTCTTGTATCTTCAGCTGTGACGCGAATGTCCACCGGGCCTCAAAGATGACCTGAACAATGTTGGTGGTCAAAGGCAAAAGTCGCTGGAGTGACTGGGGGTGTCGCCAATCAAATGTTAAAGCTCTGCGTCTGTGTTTATATTGCGTCCCTGCAGGTCGGTTCCTTCTTCATGATCAACCTGTGCTTGGTCGTCATCGCGACCCAGTTCTCAGAGACCAAGCAGAGGGAGCATCAGCTGATGCAGGAGCAGCGAGCGCAGTGCTCATCATCCTCCACGCTGGCCAGCGAACCTGGCGACTGCTACGAGGAACTCTTCCAGCTGATCTGCCACATGATCCGGAAGGCTAAGAGACAGACTGTTGCCCTTTTCAATGCCCTGCGGGGGAAACCTCGTGGCTTTCGGGGTGTCGGAAGAGGTCGTGGAGGAGAGGGGAGGGACAGGAAAGCCAATGGAAGAGGAGGCTGTGAGAGGAGGGCGGCGAAGCTTGGTAAGAAACCTCCGTCAAATTCAATCACTTTGGCGCCTTAACTGACATCTTCCGTTCGTGTGATTTCAGGTCCTCCGTGTCCCCACCATTATAAACCCAAATATGCCTCGTCAGCCGCACCCACAGCCACGCCAGGCTGCCCCCAGTGTGCTGCCGCCCTGTCGCTCACTGACGGAGTCGTAGCAGCTCGTGCTGCAGCCAACGCTGAGGCAGTGGAAGGATCAGTGGAGGAGACTGACAAAGAGGGAGTTCAAGCTGCGGATAAAGACAAGGAAGGTCAGGAGGGGACCCAGGCTGGATGTAACCCCAAGCTGCAATGCAGGAGGCTGTGGTACGAAACAAGGCTGAAGCTGTGGGGTATCGTGGAGAGCAAGTACTTCAACCGAGGCATCATGATCGCCATCCTGATCAACACCATCAGCATGGGCATCGAGCATCACGAGCAGGTATGGACAACTGCAACCTCGCATGCTTGAAAACAACTCAGTCTCTGACTTACTTTCCTTTTTATTGTCTCACATTCCTGATGTGTGTTTGTCCGTCTCGCCGCTCGCTGAGTTCCCTCTTCATCTCAAATGATCTTCAGAAACAGGCGCTGCAGCTTCCCAGACAAAATCGCTTGTTTTCCTCCAGATTCCATCAATTAGTGTTAATGTTTGCCTTTTTATTTCAATTGTCTTTTATTTATTCATGTGTGTATCAGTTGTTACAGCTCAGTTTGCGCGTATTAGGGAGCTAACGATGTGTCATGATGAACGAGGGAATCCACGGCAGTTGGAAATAACCGAAGAGTCGTGTGAAACCTCAATATTGATGCAGCCAGTGCAGCTCCCCCGTCTAACAGTGCTAGCAGTGTTACTTTTTGTTGAAGTTTGTCTTGCTGTCGTTGCTGCCCACACTCCTCCACAGTGAAAACACGTCTGTATCATTTCCTCTGCAAACATCTCTCTTTCTTACGCTCTGATTCCCAGCCAGCATTGTGGATTCAGGTTAGGCTGGCAGACGTGGGCAGGGCCTCCAGATCCCGGTTACACCTTTGGCTCAGATGACATTCATCAAGATATATGCTCTGCATTCTTTAAACGTTGCTTTTTCAGTTTGATTTGTTGCTTCCTGTCTTCCTCTGTCCCTGCTTTGTGCACTCTGTCTTTCTATCAATATTTCTCCCTATACCATCGCCCACTCACTTCTGCCACCGCCACAGTGGTGGGTCGTCTCTCATGTCAGAGGCGGCTAAAAATAGAGAGAGACAGACAGAGCTCGGCAGAGGCAGACTTTAATGGGGAGGAAATGTAGCGGGCTGGTTCCACAGGCTGTTAAGTAAACTGAAGTCGTGCATCCTCATGTTTGAACAGTATCAGTGGTTTAAAGTGTCATCAGCCAGTGCAGACAGCTGCCCCCACCTGTCTGGAAGGACACCTGTGGTGGGGAAACAACAGGATCCCAGCAAAAAGGGCTGAGCAATGCCTGCCACAGGGGCGGTTGGCGATGCTCTCACTCTGACATCATCCCCCCGCTGTGTCACTCAGCCCGGCGAAGGGACTCGTATCCCTGCGCGTCACCGTCCGCCACTCGTCTCGGTTTAAACTGGTCTTGTTTCAGGTTTAACGCAAGAAGGTGACAGGCATGTGGCGCGATGACAAAGTCAGCATGCTGGCAACACTGACAAAGCTAAAAACACTAGTTTTCATTCAAGTCTCCATGTAACTGTCAAGTGTTTAATCCAACACCAGAATGGCGCCGCAGGTCCTTGCTGCATTTTAAACTTTGATCTACATCTGTAAATCTGCCTAGCAACTGCAGTGGCGGGCGTAGGGATACTGCATTGTGGTTGAACGCCTCCCCGCTGTCTTTGCCACAGTGACCTTAACCTGTGACCTCCAACAAAACAATGACACAATTGCACTGACGAAAAGGAACATTGATTTTTGAACATAGCTGGTGAATCTCCTGATTGAATGGGATGATTCATTCATTGTAAGCCGTTGAATATTCTGTCTGTGTACATTGTAACATTTACTTTTCTCAAGTCACAAAGTTTCTTTCAGAGTTTGATCTTCGTCACCTATGAGTGTTTTCCATCTTTCAAACATTTTGACCTGATGAAGATCCAGGACGGAGCGAAACAGTGTCCAGTCAACATTGAGGCTTTTTTCACAGACGATCTTGACGGAGCTGTTGAGCTTCGTCCAACTTCTACTGCATCGTTCCCACACACGTCCAGTGTGTCCAGTGTCCAGTCTTCGCCCTGCTCTGCCTCAGACGAGGGCGCAGCAGAGGCAACATGTGACACTGATTCACATGGTACAGATGATTGCTGGACACGCAGTGCACCCTGGGAGGTTATTGTCTCTCCTAGCAGGTGTTTCAAGCTTACATGAGGGAACAAGAAGCAAGAGGTTGGGATGTTGTCCCCGGGCCCTCGTGTTCATCATGTGGCACAGGCAGCAGCTAAAGCAGCAGGTTTATTAATGAACTTGTCTGAAATGTGGATGTGGATGTCCAAAGGCACCTTGTGTACTAATGAAGCTCCATGAAGAGATATTTATTAGAACAATTACAAAGCAGCTCAGCAACTAACTGCTCTGCCTCATTAAATATTCACCGATCTGGAAAATAGATTGTGTCTCATTTTAAGAAACAACAATCCTGCGCTGACACCATCTTTAGTTTGCTTGATATTTCTGGTGAATTATGCCAATTTTAAGTGAAGGAGGTTTTGCAGCTCCATTACAGAAAGGGGAGTTGTAAAATCCCATCGTAATATCAGAAAATCATCACGAATTTTATAAAATCCACAAACAATTGTGGGGGTAAAGTAGAGTAAACACATCTGTCTTTTTGACAAAGGTCTCGTGGCTTTTCAGGGGAGATTACCTTTGGTCTGAGTAAGATGTAAAAAATGTATATATATATCTTTTCTGACTAAATAAAGAACTCTTCTGACATTCAGAAATGAATGAGATGGGGATGAGGATATTGTAAATGTCAGGGGTTTTATTCATGGGAGCAGGAGTCTCAGCTATCAGCCGGCCTGAGATGCTCTCAACATATATGAGCGTGATCCTGGGATTCGGCCGTCAGAGCTCTCTGCCGGTGTCTTGGAGAGGACATTAGCTGCTGCTGTCAAGACTTCCCGTCTGATGAGATTGATTGTTCCATGGAGAGAGCAGACTTGAACAGCTGTTTCAGAATTAATGTAGCCATGTGACTGGAGAGTTGACACGGTGGACAGACAGGTGATTGATCATTTTGTTGGGGATGGTTGACACGTATTGGTTCACCAGTTATTGAAACACATTGCGTTTGCATCGCACACCCTTGGAATCACCCACTGCTGAAAACTGGAGGTTCAGTTCTACATCGGATCCACCAGTAAACACCAGACTGGTGGATGGTGGAGGTTCAGTTCTACATCGGATCCACCAGTAAACACCAGACTGGTGGATGGTGGAGGTTCAGTTCTACATCGGATCCACCAGTAAACACCAGACTGGTGGATGGTGGAGGTTCAGTTCTACATCGGATCCACCAGTAAACACCAGACTGGTGGATGGTGGAGGTTCAGTTCTACATCGGATCCACCAGTAAACACCAGACTGGTGGATGTTGCAGTGGTGGAGTCTTAAAACCCTGGGTTGCTAACAAAAGTCTAGAGGGGCCTACAGAGGTCCTGGAGGTCATTAGAGGTCATCAGGGGGAACACAAGAGGCCTGAAGCTCAGTGGTGGTGACCTTAAAGTCATGTGACCCTGGTGTCCTGTTGGACTAGCGATACCTCATGCCTGCAGCGACGTGTGCAACATAGCCAGAAGCAGCTCAAGCAATCAGGGGAGGATGTTAAAAAAAAGCTCATGCATTGTGTTTAAAAGTTTTCTACAACTCATCTTTAAAATAACAGGAATTCACAGAGAAACATCTGCAGTCAGATCAGGTGATCGGCGTGCAGTTTATGAACCAGAGCTGAAGGTGACTTAGCCGTTTTTACAGTCTAGAAACCTCGCACAGCATTTGATGGCGTGTCCCTGCACTCTGCTTCTGCATGATGAGAGCGGATTTTTAGTCGCGTGAAGGGAGCTTTAATATAAAACCATCCTGAATTAACCACAGGTGCTGTTGAAGGTCTCTTCAGGGGGAGGATTGAGCCCAGAGAACGAATATTTATCTACCATTTAGTCTTATAAATAACAGAGAGCTCAAATGCTTTCGAACTGATTATTGTCATTATCACAGTACTGGTGTTTATGCCCGATACCAAAGCTGAGCGTTGGGATGATGCTCCATCACAGGAGTGTTACTGTACACCGGACAGATGAAACTCAGCATTTCTCCGTGTCAAGGATGAAACTTCCACTGCTTCATTTCAAGGATGCGACTGCACCATCCAATCTTGGCGAAGGATGGTTCCAATTTCCAGGGTCCTTGATGTCCCAAGGACTGGTTCCTACTTGGAGGGTGCACCCGTCCGTCTGTGGTGTGAAACCAGGGTGGGACGGAAGGCAGGACCCTTTCACAGGTGTAGCTTTGTCCAGGAGTACAAGGGTGTCTTATGTTCCCTCTGCAGGACCAGGGAAGTATCGCTGATGTGGAGACCTTGGAGCCTTTAGGTTCCACCTCCTTCACTACCCCCCCAGCTGCAGCCTCCTGCACTTGGCGCTCTGTCGAGGCCTCAACTGCTGCTCATGCTCAGTTGCAGACCTGATATTACTGATACATGGGTTAAACAACAGTCTGGAGCTCACAAGTTTGATTCAGGGAACTTTTTGTTCTCTCTGCAAGTGCATCATTCCCCTAAACAAGAGTGAGTCCTTAGAGTGGCATCATATACCCATTCGTTGTATTTAGCACATCGGCCGAGCGGAACACACAAGTCTTTAGATCTGCTCCCAGGTCTGCTGTAATGAGACGTCAGTAATGGCTCTCCAGAGGCTGCTGCACTGTTTGGCTGGTCAGCAAACAGCGGTCAGTTCTCACATCGTTACCCAAACTGGTGGGGACGCATCATTAGCTTGTGTTTTCACGCTGCTAAACACTTATTAGTACCAACTAAACACACATGCGAACACAGCAAACAGATGCAGACACACTGAGAGGGATGTAAATGGAAAACACACACAGCGCTCATTGATTCCGGGGCGGTGAAATGTCAGATGCGTCTTTGCCGAGGTTACAGAAGACCTCTGTGGAATTGTGATGTGCTAGATTTATGATTGTGCCAAATTTAGCACTCTCTCTCTCTCTCTCTCTCTCTCTGTATGTGTGTGTGTGTGTGTGTGTGTGTGTTCCTAGATCAAGGCAGGAGGAGAGAGAAGTTACTCAAATGGTGTCAGTTGTTCCCACTGAAATGCACCATGCAAACTAAACGTGTGAGAATGGCAGCAAGGAGAAGAACCTGCATGGTGCCCAGTGAGGTCCTGCTGACGACCATGTGTTAGAATAACCCAGAACTTTCTGAGAGACCAAATCAGAGGCGGCAGGAGCAGAACCTTTACTGAAGACAGAACCCAAATGTAATGATGAACGGTGTTTGCCTGCTCTCTGCGGCTCTGTAGGAAAGCAGCAGACGTCAGTGATGCAGGGAGCAGACACTGATGGGACCAACAGGCATGCAGTGACCCAGAATTTATTTATTTTTTTCATATCTTTTTCACTTTCGTGTCTGTCAATTTGGTAGGACTCTAGTGGGTAAACGCTGTTGTCCTCCTCCTCGCCCTTCCCGTCTATCAGTTTTGGGCATTGAAGCCATGGCGAGTAAACGAGCAGATAACGGGAGAGGAATGACGAAGTGAGCAACAGCGTGGAGCCACAGCTGTGGAGGGAGAGCCTGTCTCAGCCATGTGGCGTCTGCTTTCTCCTGACTTTTCTCTCCATACATGTTCTGAAATACGCTGGTCCTGCAAGCTGTGAGAGTGGAAGGAATGATAGCCTCATATCCTCTAAGTATAGTTCCTCTAAATAGGAGCACTTGTTATATGTAGAGGTGTGTTACCATGGTTACCGTGATGGTCTCACAGATAATATTCTCTGACATTTTAGTTCACTCTTATATTGTTGGCGGCTGCGGTTTCTTGTTTCCTCTGCTATGACAATTGTTTGTCTCTCCCTCAAGTTGAATGCCCGCCCACGCTGTATTTGTTGTTGTGTTTGTCTTTCTGCTCTTCTCTTCCTCATGTATCTTTCTTTCTTCTTGACTTCTCTGTCAGCCAGAGGAGCTCACAAATGTCCTGGAGATCTGCAACATCGTCTTCACCAGCATGTTCTCCTTGGAGATGATCCTGAAAATCACTGCCTTCGGCTCCTTTAAGTACCTGAGAAACCCCTACAACGTCTTTGACGGCATCATCGTCATCATCAGGTACATCTGACGTCGTGTCACCTGAAGGTGGCTCGCTGGTCATTTTGCTCTACATCGTCTTGTAGTTCGGTGTTGGAGGAGGGACGAGGAGGTCAGACTACAACCCTGGATCCTAAACGTTACACGCTCTTACAACTAAACTGCCGTCTCATATTTTGAGGGAAATGTTTCTTGCTGTTTTTCAGTGTATGTTGGTACGGAAGATGGGTTTTTTCACACGTTGTGCAACAAGTTTATGTTTAAGTTCCAAGTCACCGTGGGTACGCCTCAAAAGTTACAGTACTAGCAGTTTTTGAGGACTTTGTGTCCTTAATTCCGCTCTAGCTGATGGAAATGTGATAATTGGTTTTCCAGGAGGGGAGGTGGGGCAGTTGTTTATCCTTCAGTTAGTCAAAGGGGGCATTTCTGTCCTCTTCAGGACCAGTGTTGTACTTTTGAGGGTACAGAGTGTACCGAAATTCTAAAAAGAAAGAGAGCGTGAACAAACAAAAAAACCCTTTCAAAATCTACAACCCTAACAACAAGCATTTGTACCTTTCAGGTACCTTTAGTACTGTAGTTCAACTTTGATTTGCTCCAACTAAAAAAAAAAAAGCCTCTTTTCTCTGTGTCAATCGTCATTTTTTTTCAATTGTACTTAAAAAGTAAACTCCGAAGGATTAACGCTCCCACCAGGGTCGGTCTCGTTCTGAGGCTGATGCACAAGTATCATGATTCACAGGACGATGGCCACTCGTCTGGTTGTGCTCATTTGCTTGTGACTCTGTGTCCGTGATGGAGGGTGCAGTCCAGCGTGTCTCCTGTGAGGGAGCCGCTTGTTTTAGAACGAAGGTGAAGTTACTCCTTCAAAGCAAGAACG